>NC_026007.2:31751717-32051717 GCF_000442705.2 Elaeis guineensis
AAAAAAAAGAAAGAAAAGAAGAAAAAAAAGAAAAGAAAAAGAAAAGAAAAGAAGAAAAATAAGAAAAGAAAAGAAAAGAAAAAGAAGAAAAAAAAAAGAGAAAAAGAAAAGAAAAGAAAAAAAAAGAAAAGAAAATAATAATAAAAATAAAAATATATATATATATTTATATATATATATGAACAAATAAATAAATAAATAAATAAATAAATAATAAAATAAATAAAATTTAAAAAAATGATGAGAGAGAGAGTTTCTCTCTCTTCTCTCTCTTCTTTCAGTCTGAACCCTGACTTTCTCTCTCTGAAATTGGACTTTCTCTCTCTACTTTCTCTCTCTAAAATTTTCTCTCTCTAGGTTGTTTCTCTCTCTTGATGGATTTCTCTCTCTCTAAAGTTATTCATCTAGGATTAGCGAAGTGTAAGGCTTCATTGATAATCTTGATCGAGTTTAGGGAAGAGTCTGATTTTAAGCGAGATTTTGATTTTGGGATTTGTTAGATTTAATTTTGAATTAAAATTAATGTAAAAATATAATTTTGGATAATAGGCATGGAAGAATCTCCTAGAAGTTAGTCGATCTATTGATTCAGTGCTCCGTGAAAGGTAAGTAATGAATCATCTTCTCGAGATATTTCATATTTATTCTGAAAATAAATAATTATTCTCTGAAATTATGCATGATTTATAAAATTTTGTTTTGAAAGAAAAGTACTTTTGAAATATTATGGTACGTAGATTATGCACACGTTCAGTGAGAAAAATTATGATATATTATGGTACAAAGTGTTTTGATACATACCGGATTTATGCTCTCAGCCTAACTATGTTTCAGTGGGCCCCGCCAATGGGGATTATACGTTGGTACTCAGTGGACCCTGTCAGTGGGGGTTGTGCGCTGGTGTTTGTGGACCCTGCCAGTGGGGGTTGTGCGCTGGTATTTGTGGACCCTGCCAGTGGGGGTTGTGCGCTGGTATTCTGTGGACCCCGCCAATGGGGGTTAAACGTTGGTCATAGTCAAGGCTGTTGAGTTACGAGTGTTTTGAATCGAATCGAATTTATGATTATATTATATGTGAATATTTGAAAATATTTGATTTGTATTAAATCAGCATGAAATATACTCTTGTGTTTATTTACAGCATTATTCTTGAAAATTATATAATATCTGAATTATCTAGTTGAGATATTTGTTACTTACTGGGCTGTCTAGCTCATTACCTTTCTTTCTATTTTTCAGATTTAGATAATTAATATCGAGCGTGGGACGAAATATTGGGATAGAGCTTTTAGAAGCGAGATTAGCATTGTCAACTTCATTGAACTTAGATCTATTATTTTATTTATAGTAAAATTTTATTGGATGTAAGACATTTGATTTAATTACTCGAATTATAGTTGGATAATAATTATTTGAATTTATTCCGCTGTGATGCATTGATATCGTGATGAGATGCCTTGCATGCTTATGGAGAGAGTTCTTCATGAGTATGCGGCGGTTGCCGCGATCCTCGATTCACAATCTCGGGTCGGGGGCGTGACATATCCACAACCACACAGCCCTTTAAAGAGCTTAGGCCTCTAAGCAAATCGAGGTAATGCTTGCAAAAATTAGGGCTTTATTAATTAGGAATGGGATCCTCTGCGGTACTCAAAAAGTACCGCACAGTGCTGTGCACATATTGGGACATCCATAAAAAAAAAGACGGTTATGTGATGTTTATCTAAGCTATTCAAATACCCCTGAGGTTTATTCATTTTTCTTTTTTTAGTATTTTAATGCGCGCGTGCTTGCACGTGTGGCCACTCATCTTTTGATGGATGTCTTCGAAGCATGCACAGCACCCTGTGGTACTTTTTGAGTACTGCAAAGGATCCATTCCCTATTAAGTAGGGGATCGAAGTGGGTCACAAAATCAGAGCCTGTGCCCCTAGTTGAATGTGGGTTTGCTAGGGTAGTCTTTTTTTTCTGCGTTTTGATACCTAGATAGGTTAATTCTCATTTATTACCCATATCCACTCCTCTACTAGGGCCTAAGCCTCTCATATAGACCAAGTCAAAACTTACGGAACAAAAATTTTAGTAACCAAGATTTCGATGCCGCTTGAAGTCAGATACCTGTCCTCTTCCCCAAAAGGCAAGAGGTAATGCTACCCAAGCAAACATTAGATGATAGAGGGTTAATTTGTTGAGTTTGGTGCCTCGAATTTGACCTCGGTTGGTTGATGGAACCCCAAGAGTCAAGGATAGGTAGAGAAATCACAAGGTTGAGCTCAATTGAGTTCGAACAGGAGGTGAACCAGCCAATTTGGAATTGAATCGATCAAATTGGAGGTGAACCAGTGAAGAACCAGCAGTAAATCGATTAAATTAGTAGAGAATTGGTTGAAAACCAGCTAAACCTGCCTTGAACCCCTATGAACCGAGCTGAACCAGCCCGAATTAGAGCTGACTTGGGTGCTGGACTAGTTATAGCACCCGTGAACCGATGCTGGACCAAAGCTGTTGGTGGGAAGCTTCAGGATAGTTCGATCGACACGATTGGATGGCTAGCAATTGGGGCGCACTAGGCTACTGTGGAGATGTGGATCCAATGCATGGACTAGTGAAAAAATACAGCGATCAATGGTATATGTACATCAGAATGGTAATCAAATGATTGAGATTTATTTCGATTCAAATGAGTATACCTTGGTGGTTTCTTATTCATTTTAGATGTTCCTAGGCTTTATAAAAAGCTTGCAACGAGCTCTATGACTTGGTGATAGAGTTTGCAATGACTGGAGTGTCTCTTTGAGAGTTTTGAAAATTTTTATGAGAGATGTATGCTTCTTATTGAGAGATTGATATATGAGAGTTGTAAGTTTGTGATCTCCTCTTGTATTTATGGATTTCTCTCATAGTAAAGTTTACATACCTCGTAAAGGTAGGCCTTGAGCCAATCCATATTATTTGGTTGTATTTTATACTTCTTTCTGGTAGAAAGCTGTGGTTTCATACATATAGTTTAAAAATTTTTATAAATTAATCAAATTATACGCAACAGAAGTAAATAAATTAAAATAATTTTAATTTAAAAATACGTATCAAATCAGATCTAAAAATCATGCTTAGGATCTTGACATGAACACTTCACTATGATCTAAAATCTGAAAATAAAATAAATCATTCGTAGAAGAAAATCAGAGATCTGATCTCCATACCTTTAGATCCTACGGATGTTCAGAGTTTCGATCGTAACCGTGCAAGTGCCCGACCTCTGCTGGTATCCACACAGAGATGCCTGATCAAAGCATTGAGACCATCGGTATGCTAACATCTTGCAGGTCTCACTCTTCAACCTTGGATCTAGGTTTTGTCTTCTAGATCTTGAAGAAGATGAAGGCTGTACGAACTTATTCGCACAGATCTAACAGGATCTGAACCAGACCACCAAGAAGAAAAAGAAGACTCTTCTTCTTCTCTTCCTTTCTCTCTTTTTTCTCTCTAGATCTCATCTAATCAGATCCTAGGCATGGAGGTCATAGGAACAAGGAAGGAGGGCGTGAGGAATTTTCTTGCGGCAAAAGTAGAAACCCTAGTGCTAAAAACAACTTCATATTTTTGCACACGCCAACACTCCCTTTTCCATATTTTTGTCGCACAAAAAGAAATTATTTCCTCACATGCCATATCAAATAATAATCTGATTTAAATAAGATCTTATCTATATCTAGAAAGAGAGGAGGAGGGGCGGCAATGAGGGAGCAGAAGAAATCTCACGCAAATCTCAGCGTACCCACTTTTCTCCAGTATTTTTGTCGCACAAAAATATAAGGCATGGCCTCTTTTCCAAATAAAGATAAGATCTAATTTTCTTCTCTTTTAAATTAAATTCAAATAGGAAGGATGAATCAAAAAAAGAGAGAGTCCCGGATAAGGTGGGGCGCCAACTATTGGCACCCCCTTATCTTTCATGCATGCAAAGAAGGGGCACACGTCTCCACATGCATCCTCCCTTTTTTCTGTGTGAGATCAGGACAGAGAGTTTCAAAGAATCTAGGCTCTAAGAGTCATAGTCCATTTGATTCAAATTGGATCTCAATCGGATTCAAATTAAGCCTGAATCAAATCGAATTCGAAAGGCTGTCAAACCTAATCCAATCAAACTTGAAATCTAAATCTGATTAGATAATTGAACCCAATTAGTATTAAATTAAATTAAATCTAATTAAACTAAATCTGATTTAAATGAATTAAAATTTAATTCATAATTTAAAAAGTCTCAATAAAATTATAATATTTGTAATTAACTCTTTGTGCTAACAATTAGCAGCTACTATATTTGTAACACTTACAAATTAGCAATTTTTAAAATTCAAACCATCAATCTAATTGATAATTTGAATATGATCCAAGCTGTTGATCAGGTCATATTTTTTTTGTGTGTGATCTCTCAGGTTCTATTCTGTCTGGTAGTGAGACATACCATGATCTCTATCAAGTATCATCGAAACTTCTTTTGATGGGCTGAAACAATTCTAACTCATCTCAACAAAGATCGTTGATCCAAAAATGATCCTAGTGAGTCCTCACGATCCATCATGACGCCTAGCAGCATGTAATGATAATTCAGTAGAACAAAAGAAAGAACCCCTAAGTGCAGTTACCGTATAATACAGTCCCTCTATCGTGAGTCTCGACTAGACGGAGGTCATGGAGAACTTGTCCAACCCCATTGTCAATCATATATCAAATTGGCTCGACTCGAGTTCATTTACGAATCCAATGAAAATTTTTTTCTAGTATTCAGACTTACTCTGGCTAAAGATTTTCTAAACTTAGTCTTATGAATCACATAAGACTACTCTTTTTCTATCAAGATGAATAAATTTCATCTAGGTGCATCCTACTCCAAACAGCGAATCTGAACCTACAATAGCTAATATATATAGCAAGGATCTGAATGGCTAGAGATCAAAGAAACGTGCGATCAAACTAATTAGCCTTGCTACGAATAGCTAACGCACCGCAGGTCAAAGGACCAGTTACACCACTGTAGCATCGAAAAAACTACTGACGAATGAGTAGATATCCAAGTGATTTCTCATATTGATCATGCTCAGTGTAAGTTGTTTTCTAGCAACCACCTGCATTCTTATCCCAGTGTCTCGATACTGTAGATTTGAGACTCATCTGTCCGAAAGGGAGGTGATCTGTGCACCGATCTTGAATGGATTAATCACTGTCCTCCGTGATGATCTTTCAATCGAAAGTATTTAGAAATTAACCACTAATGATGTATGTCTCAAATTTTCAATACCTTAAGAATATATAAAATTATTTTTGTTAATTTTTAGGACAAATCATGGACACATATGGTATGATTGTTTATAAAGACTGCTCGTCAAGTATAAAGTATCTCCTAGATAAAGGTATGTGTCAGTCAAAATTAGCTTCTAGGGCACATATCTAACAAACTTCTACTTGCACTAAAATCAATCTACCATATATCTGAGCCCCATCTTCTGAAGACAGGCTTCGATGTTTAACTGGTTAAGTAACTCGGCCCACCACATCCTATATGGAGTCTACTCTTTATACTTCTATATATTTCTACTTGAGATAATCGCACATATCTCTGCTTTATGTGCATGGACTTTTGATGAGACCTTAGCTCCTTAACAAGTGCTATAAATCATTATCTTTGCAATACAATGTTATAGCATCCAATGGTATGACATTCAGTTCTGTAACTATCATAAGAATCAGAATGCATCCTGCACATCTATAGCATATGCAACTTCTATTGGTCGATTGTCTGAATCCTTCCAATATATCGAACCAACAACTCAAGAATACATACTGATGTAGATATTCTACTATCAGCATCAGTATATCCTCCCACTCTTAGCTCTAATCCTTCTTCAAAGATGAGAAATAATCTCTTAGTACTTCTCAAGTACTTAGAGATATTTTCACAACAATCCAATGCTCCTAGCCTGGTTTTGACTAATATCTGCTCATGACTCTCACTGTAAAATATACCAAGTTGAGTATATAGCATGGCATATACCCATACCTAAGAAGATAACGGATCCCTCTTGGAAGTTTCAATGCTGACCCTTTCAGTACCTCTCCATGTTTGCAAAAACCAAACATTCTTTTAAGATCTATATTTATAGACCTTTATTCTCAGAATACAGGATATTTACACTAGATCTTTGATAAGAAAAATCTATATGCAACCATATCATAACCCACAGATCTTCATGTAATGACATGATTCCTTCTTATTTTTGATGAAATCAAATAATTTGATCACATCATTAAAATAACTATTCCAACTCCAAGATTTTAGCTTAAATCCATAAATGGATCTTCGTAATGTGATCTCTATCACTAGAAGTGAAATCCGTAGGCCATTGTAAATAGATATCTTCCCAAGATATCCATTCTGTAGGGCTATCTACACATCCATTTCTTAGGGTTGATGTACAACATCGCCTCATTGTAGGTTTCAGGATCATCTCTATATTTCCAATCTCCCTCGAAAAATATTTTTTTTGAATCCTTTGTAAGAATACCAAGTATTTTTCTAAAGGATGGGAGATCCTACTAGATCTATGAGGTGGAGGAGGTACGACATATGCTAGCTCATTTTAAATAGATCGTACAGGTCCTGTAACTCATTGTTCTTTAGAGACTCTCTCTTTGAATTTATCCTCTCACTGTTTTTAAGAAAACAGCATGTTTGCTTATAATCATATTGTGAACCACTGGGAAGAGAAAGTGACATCCCAAATCTTTTTGGGATACCCCATAAACAGACACTCACAGATCTTTCTTTCAACTTGTCTATCATATCATATCATATGATATCTCATACGGTATGGTGAAACCAACTTTAGAGGGAACCTAATTTAGATTTCAGAAATTAAATCTTATTCTTAAAAAAATAATAGTTAAATTAGTGATGTTCATGATGGACTGGATCATATCTCATACAGTGTCATTGCTTCTCACAGATACTCCATTGAGCTGAGGTGTATAAGAAGAATTTCATCATCAAACTATGCCATTCTCTTCAAGTAAATCATGAAATTTTCTATTTGGTATTACATCCTCGATCTGATTGAAAAGTATCTTTAAGATTTTTTCAGTTTATTTTTTTACTTCTCATCTGAATTCTTTGAACCTTTCAAAATTTTTAGATTTGTATCTCATACACATACCTATACCATGACTGATCATCGATAAAAGTGATGAAATAGTGATAACCTCCTAGTCTGGCTCATCAAATGGGTCATGCATATCGTATGTGTACTAAGATAAATATCTCAACGGTCCTATCCCTTTGTCCCATAAAAGACAGCTTGGTCATTAATCCTCAAAGAGATGATTCACAGACTAGATATGACTTAATAGTCAATGAGCCCAAAGGCCTATTTTTGTTCAGTCGGCAAATTATTTCTTCTCATACATGACCTAGCCAAAAGAACTATCTATATACTTCAAGTTATTTGGTTCTGGATCTCTCAGACCCAATGATATTCACTATTTTCTCAAATAAGTTTATAAATGCATCACCATGTAAATGATAAAGAACTAAATCTAAACGATAATCATCGAGGTTAGGTGCCCATGGCCATAGTGCAAATTTTGCACCATTGCTGACTCAAAAGAATCACTTCACCTTCCCTCATCCCTCTTTCTTCCTTAGACCCTATATTAAAATACGTAATATGTACTAGAGTCTAATGAAAAAAAAATTATAAGATCAAATTTGAGCAATTTGACATATCTTCCAAAGATATATCAATATTTTTTTAGATTCTTCAGGTATGTACCTCTAAACTTTTTAAGGTTCCTTAGTTACCAACATATTGACCAATTCAGTTAAGGTACTATAATATTTATTCATATAATAGTTTTATAAACTACCCAAATGAATCAGAGATTGCAGGATCAAATCTATTAGTAATTTCTTATGCATGGTCACATCGAGCTTCTCAAGCTCTTCAATGTCCTTGATCATTGCCAAACGATGATCATGAACAAACTACCCATCATACATCTCATGCACTGTGTAACTCTGATTATATCACAATTATTGTAAATAAATCAGCATGTCGTCGGTAGTCTATATGTCCTTATGCATATATTGGAGTTCATCAATCATAGACTCCAATTTATAACACCTAACCTATTTATCAATGTCCAACTATTTATCAAGTAGAGCTCGTTGGCTATGGATTGGATAAGCTGATGACATTGGGTTGATCTAGTCAAGAATATAACTTAATTTCTAAGGTTCTAGAATTATTCTTAAGTTTCTAAGCCAGAATATATAATTGATTTTGATTAAATCATTGATATCTAGGATTCGAGCTAGAGGATTGGAAGCTAAAGAATAATCCGTAAAGAGTAAAAATTTAATTAGATGATTGTACTTACAAAAATTTATTCTAGAAACTTTAAAAATCAAACAAAGGCTCCCACTAATTTTTTGAGTTGCTCACACTCCTCGGGTGGAGAAACAAAAATCTATATGTGACAATTGGGCTTCTAGTAGGTGTTGCAGTTTTATTGATGTACGATACCTCACCTAATAGTTATTGGTGATATATACATCAATGCATAGATAACTCTTTATTCAGATGCTTCTCTAAGCATGTTGCAATAACTTGATCTCTAAGTCATGTAGGCTCACCTAATAGTTATTGACCACACTCCTTAGTTATGTCCGACCCACCATTCACCAGCAAGTACAAAGCCATCATTGGATCTCTCACCTAACAGTTATTAGGCCCAACCTCATCTTTATCCCAGAGTATCTAATGCTAATAGAGTGGTTGTGCCTTTTCGATACAATCGAATCAATATAACCAGTCGAGAATGATCAATACCAAAAAAGGCACCCGCATCTCTATAATGGTGGCAGATCGGTAGACTTAATATTTAGTGAGAAGATTTAGGTTCAGATCTCTAATAGTCACATACATCTGATGTAGATGACTAATCTAGCTCAAGTCAGCCCATCTCATATCTGACCAACCTAGTCGATATGGGTGAACTCAAATCAACAAGTAACCTAATACAAAATATAATCTCCCAAAATGATCAGATAAGTAAAGATGAGTGGAGGTCCTTCTATTGCTTTTCTTAGATACCAATGAATTGATCAGATCAAACAATAGAACCAATTAAAGAACCACCATCTAAAACTGTTGAGCCAAATTGGTTGATTAGAATTAATCAGATTAATCTATAGATCCGGACTCGAACTGTTGAGCCAAATTTGATCTTGATTTAATCAATTCACATCATATGTGAATCAATTTGATCAACTACAACTAAACTCAATTTTGAGCCCCTTTGACCTAATCCCAACTAACTTTTGATTAAGTTTGATCAACTGTTCAAAATCAGAAAGGGTTCTAATTTGATCTAATCAATGATCCTAGTTGTAGTTTAATCTCTAAACCTAATTTGTTCAATCCATATCCGAATCTCATATTTTATGCATTGAAATTTAGATCTTAAATTCATAATTTTAGATCTTTTAATTTCAAATCTTAAGTCTCAATTAAGTACATTATGTACATAGATTTTAGTTTAGATGCCGAAATAATTTCTAATCTAAACAATTTATATTGTATCTCATATAATTTTTTTGTTTGCAGAATCGAGTTGACTCATCCTGGTACTCAAGTTGACTCATCACAATGAGTCGGCACAATACTGAGATAAATAAAAATCTGTAGATCTAGTCTGCATAATTGAATTGGTTCATCAGCAAATGAGCCGACCTACCGGGATCTCGAGTCGACTTTAACAAAAATAAATTGACTCGCTAAGCACTCGAGTTAACCCAAACAAGAATCGAGTCGACTCCACAGATATACCAGTCATAGTTTCATGCAAATAGTGCCTAAGATTTTAGATCTAAAATTTTATCAAAATTAAGTTTTAGATCATATGTCAAAAACTATATATCATATATATCATTTATTGATCTAAAACATATGCATAATCAGATCTAAATCTAAACATGTATCACATATAATTTTTCATCTATTGTTCATCTTCATGAGAAAAATTACAATCAGCACTCCTACACATCATAAGAGAATCCATCGAATGGGTAAGAGAGAGACTTTAATCCCTTCTTTCTCTTATGATCGGATGGCCATGGTGACTATCCCAATCTGATTACTAAGCTACTAAGAGATTAATCTAACATATCACATATGTAATCAATTAAAATTTAGATCTAATTATCTTTCACATGTCAGACATATGAACAATAATTTAAAACTATGCATACAATCATATATCACATATATGAAATAATTTCAATAACCATACTAGATCCAAATTAAATCCTAATTAGTGTATTCAAATCTGAAATTAATTTCAGATCTGAAGCACTCATGATTTATTTTAGATTTGAAATAATTTTAGATCCGAAATAAAACTTATAATCATATTACAACATGTAGTAATTTCAAGTCTACTATTGATTAATGTTCTATATCGTTCTAGGACAACCATTCAGCATAACAGGATTATGTCAGGACAACTTTGTTTTAGAATGATGTCTATCATCTAATTAATCTTTATATCTAATTTTTATAAATTAGATTTTAGATCTGAGTGGTTTCATGTTCGTATCAGAACTTGGCTCTAATGTCACTGTTAGAAAACTGTGGTTTCATACATGTAGTTTAAAAATTTTTATAAATCAGATTATACGTAGTAGAAGTAAATAAATTAAAATAATTTTAATTTAAAAATATATACCAGATCAGATTTGAAAACCATGCTTAGGATCTTGACACGAACACTTCACGATGATCTAAAATCTGAAAATAAAACAAATCGTTAGTAAAAGAAAATTAGAGATTTGATCTCCATACCTTTGGATCCTATGGATGTCTAAGATTTCGATCGTAGTCGTATAAGTGTCTGGTCTCTGTTGGTATCCATACGAAGATATTTGATCAGAGCATCGAGACCACCAGTGTGCTAGTACCTTACAAGTCTCATTCCTTAATCTTAGATCTGAATCTCTTCTTTTAGATCTCGAAGAAGATGAAGGCTATGCGAACTCCTTCACGCAGATCTAACGAGATCTGAACCAAACCACCAAGAAGAGGAAGAAGACTCTTCTCTTTCTTTCTATCTCTTTTTTTTCTCTAGATCTCATCTAATCAGATCCTAGGTGTGGAGGTCATAGGAACAAGGGAGGACGGCGTGAGGAATTTTCTTGTGGCAAAAGTAGAAACCTTAGCGCTAAAAACAACTTCATATTTTTGCGCACACCAACACTCCCTTTTCCATATTTTTGTTACACAAAAAAAAATTGTTTCCTCACACACCATATCGGATAAGAATCTGATTTAAATCATTTCTTATCTATATCTGGAAAGAGAGGAGAAGGGGTGGCAATGAGGGAGTAGAAGAAATCTCATGCAAACCTCAGTGCACACCCACTTTTCTCCAATATTTTTGTCGCACAAAAATATGAGGCATGGCCCCTTTTATAGATAAGGATAAGATTTGATTCTCTTTTTTTTTTAAAATTAAATTTAAATAAGAAAGATGAATCAAAAGGAGAGGGAGTCTCGATAAGGTAGGGCGCCAACTATTGGTGCCCCCTTATCTTTCACGCATGTAAAGAAGGGGCACGTGTCTCCATGTATGCCCTCCCTTCTTTCTGTATGAGATCAGAAAAGAGAGTCCCTAAGAACTTAGGCTCTAAGAGTCATAGTCCATCTGGTTCAAATTGAATTTTAATCGAGTTCAAATTGAGTCTGAATCGAATCAAATTCGAAAGGCTGTCAAACTTAATCTAATCAAGCTTGAAATCTAAATCTGATTTGAATAATTAAATTCAATTAGTATTAAATTAGATCAAATCTAATTAAATTAAATTTAAATTAATTAAAATTTGATCCATAATTTAATCAGCCTCAATAAAATTAAAATATTTGCAATTAACTCCTTGTGCTAACAATTAGTAGCTGCTATATTTGTAACACTTACAAATTAACAGTTTTCAAAATTTAAACCACCAATCTAATTAATAATTTGAATATAATCTAAGCCGTTAATCAGGTCATGTTTCTTTTGTATGTGATCCCTCAGATTTTATTCTGTCTGATAGTGAGATATATCGTGATCTCCATCATAATATCATTGAAACTTCTTTCAATGGGCTGGAATGAGTTCAACTCACCTTAATAAAGATTGTTGGTCTAAAAATGATCCTAATGAGTCTTCAGGATCCACCAGTAATGCCTATCAGCATGTAGTGACAATCCAGCAGAACGAAAAAAAGAATCCTTAGATGCAGTTACAGTGTGATACAATCTCTCTATCGTGAGTCCCAATTAAACGGAGGTCATGAAGAACTCGTCAAACTCCATCATTAGTCATATGCCAGATTGGCTCAACTCGAGTTCATTTATGAATTCTATGAAAACTCTTTTTTGATATTCACACTTGCTCTAATTAGAGACTTTCTGAACTCAGTCTTGCGAATCATATAGGACTACTCTTTTTCTATTAAGATTGATAGATTCTATCTAGGTACATCCTACTCCAAACAGCAAATTTGAATCTATAATAGCCAACATACACAGAAGAACCCGAATGGCTAAGGATCAAGGGAACGTGCAGTCAAACTAAGTAGCCTCACTATGAATAGCTAATGCACCATAGGTCAAAGAATCAGTCACACCACTGTAATTCGAGAAAATCATTGACGAGTGAGTAGATATCCGAGTGGTTTCTCATATTGGTCATGCTCAGTGTAAGTTATTCTCTAACAATCACCTACACTCTCATCCCAGTATCTCCACACCGCAGACTCAAGACTCATTTGCCTGAAAAAAAGATGATTCATGCATCGATCTTAAATGGATTGATCACTATCTTCCACGACGATCCTTCGATTGGGAGCATTTAGAAATTAACCACTAATGATGTATATCTCAAATTCTTAACACCTTGAGAATATACAAAATTATTTTTATTAATTTTAAGATAAATCATGGACACATATGACATGATTGGTTATAAAGATTGTCCATCAAATATAAAGTACCCCCTAGATAAAGGTATGTGTCAGTCAAGATTGGCTTCTAGGGCATACATCCAACACTTTCTTCATCCTTTCTCTTATGGTATCGACATCATCATCGATGTTGCATTCTTGGGTGGAGATCCATATTTCACACTCGTGTAGGATTCTCCAACAAGTGGTATCAGAGCATAGGGCTGTTTTAGTTATGGCGGTGTTGATCGGGTTGAAGAAGATGGAGAAGACAGGCTCAATCAAGATAGAGATCAATTGATTTGATAGAAAAAGCAATTTCTCCCTATGACAAATGAGGATGAAGGATGTGCTCATGCAATAAGGGTTGATTGATGTTCTCTTGTATGAGGAGAAGCCGACTATCATGGAGAAAAATGATTAAAAGTAACTTTAGATGCAAGTGGTGAGCACGATCTGCTTGTACTTGATGGATGATGCGGTGATCCATATGCTTAGTGAGACCTTTTCAATGATGATGTGGTGGAGTTCGAGGAGATGTACATGATGAAAACTCTCACCAATGCTCTCTTCCTTTGAAAGTAGTTCTATCAGCTGCAGATGAGCAATGGATAGAGCATGCAGAAGCATCTCAATAAATTTCAGAATATCCTTACTTATCTCCTCAGTGTTGGTGAGAAAGTTGAGGAGAAGATCAGGGAGTTGGTCTTACTTTTATCGCTTCTCCCTTCATTTGAGTCTTTGGTGGCTGCTCTTCTTATAAGAAAGAGCACTATCAAGATTGATGAGATCACTTCTATACTTCTCCAGAATGAGATTCTTAGATGAAAAAATTGAGCCTCGAGTTTAGATAGTGACTCGACTTTAGCGGTGACTAGAGGTGGTGGTGGCAAAGGATGAACCAGCAAACGATCGCATGGTGGGTGGTCCAGATCTAAGTTGAGGGATTTGAGCAAGATCAAATACTACCAGTGTAATGAATTAGGACATCGAGTCAGAAATTACCCATAGCTCAAAGATCGGATGAAAGCTACTGTAGCAATGGTCTATGGTAGCAACACTGATGAGACTAATGATTTGTATATGATCTCTGATGAGGAATCTACTTCTTTTTTTTAGTAGATTTTAGATTCAGCTTGCTCGCATCATATTTATTATAGAGAGGAGCTATTTGACTTTCTAGAGAATAATAAGAATACTGTTTATTTACTAGATGGATCGAGCTATGCAATCAAGGGTATTAGGATAGTCAACTTGTAGACACATATAATGGAGCAGTGAAGTTGGGTGAGGTCCGATACATATCCAGTTTCAGGAGTATCTGATTTTACTGAGTAAACTAGATTCAAACAGCTACAGATAGAGAGCTGATGTTGAAATCTTGAAGGTTGTGCATCGCAATAGGGTTATCTTGAAGGGAAAGAAGTGTAAAGGATACTATCTCTTGGTAGGGAGCTCAGTGCGAGTAGATGAATTGGGCACAAGATGGAAGACTTGGGAGGATGACAGACGACGTTGCAGAGTGAAGTTCTTATTGTTATAGGAGGCTATCCTGAGTAGATCTTAGATTAGGTAGCTCACAACATATGACGGAGATGAGATCAAGCAGTCTGGTTTGACTTTCATGTCTATCCATCCATGAGCAGCTAGGCATTTGCCCCAAGATATGGAGGCGAGATCATTCACAAGCTCTCAAATCTATATGGAGGTCGAATGTCGAGTCGAGATGGAGATTTGTTAAGTTTCACATCTCGAATTTGATCTTGATTGGTCGATGGAAGCCTAAGAGTCAAGGATAGATGAAGAAATCACAAGAATGAGCTTAATTAAGTTCAAATCAGAGGTGAATCGGCTAATTTGAAGCTGAATGGACCAAATTGGAGGTGAATCAGTGAAGAACAGTAGTAAACTGGCTGAATTAGTGGAGAATTGGCTAAAAACCAGCTGAATCGATCCTAAACCACTGTGAATCAGATTGAACTAGCCTGAATTGGGGCTGAACTGGGCACTAGACCAATCGGTTATAGCACCCCTGAACCAATGCTAAACCAAAGTTGTTGGTGGGAGGCTTTGGATCGTCCGATTAGTGCAATCAGATGGCTGATGATTAGGGCATGCTAGAGCTACTATGGAGATGCAAATTTGATGCATGGATTAACAAAAAAATATGCTGATCAATGGTATCTATGTATCAGAATGGCGATCATACGGCTGAGATTTGTTCCAATTCAAATGAGCATAACTTAGTGATTTCTTATAAGTTTTAGGTGTTCCTAGGCTCTATAAAAAGCTTGCGACGAGCTCTATGACTTGGTGTGGAGTTTGTAGTGGCTGGAGTATCTCTTTGATGGTTTTGAAAGTTTTTATAAGGGATGTGTGCTTCTTATTGAGAAATTGATATATGAGAGTTGAGAGTTTGTGATCTCTGCTTGTATTTGTGGATTTCTCTTATAGTGAAGTTTGCATGCCCCATAGAGGTAGGCCTTAAGCCAATCTATGTTATTTGATTATATTTTGTACTTCTTTCTTCATCTTTTCTCTTATGATCATCATCATCAGCATTGCATTCTTGAACAAAGATCCATATTCTATATTCGTAAGGGATTCTCCAACAACTTTTACATCCAAAAACTCCTAGGATAGGCACCACCCAAGTTGGTTTAGCTTAGAGTGCAACTTAAAATGGAATTGATCTTGATTAGTTGTTAACTTTGGAATAGGGATCCACCAAAAAATGTTCAAACCAAACCAAAACAACCCAAGTGAGCTCAAGTTTGGTTCAACGCAATGCATGTACAAATGCACATGCATGAGGAAAAAGGATAGTGATAGCTTATAACTGATCTTGACTTAGCTATTCAAATTTATCAAAATTATATATATTAGTGCATTATTCTTTTAGAAAAATATATATTAGCAAATTACAACGATATTACAATTATAGTGATCTATTAAACCAATTAGATGAGAACTTGAGGTTAGGATCAAAATGGATGCTAGACTATTTGGGGAGATGAGTTAGGGATAGAAATTGTATAATTAGTAAGGACTAAGGAGGGCCAAGTTTTGTTGGGCCTTGATGGTTTATGTAGGCATGCATGTAGAAAAGATGACATGGAGAGACAACATAGACATACGATCGCCATGGCTGAGAGGAATTGAGAGGTGGGATAGGTACCAAATTCACATCAAACCTATTCCCATACTAATACATAGGTATCCCTTCCCGAGTCCTTTTATGTATTTGAATAATGATTGTTGATTGAAAATATATTATAATGGTTATACTAAATATATTATATTATTTATATTAGCATTATTTTGATTATTTATTATAATAACATTAATATTACTATTTTATTAATATTATGAAATAATATATACTAATATTAAATATAATTATGCTTGAAGATGAAATATTGTTATAATATTGATATAATTATTATATCATTTTATATTATTATAATTATGTAGTTTATATAATTAGAAAATAAAACCATTACATATATTGTTCATTATATTGTATCCAATAGATAATTATTGTCATTATAATATAAGATTAGCATATTAGAATAATAGTTCTAATATAAATAATACTAATTTTGTAATATTATTACTCAATAATAGTATTTGTTAATATAAAGGGTTAATTACAATTTATCCACCTAAGGTTATGTATGATTTCATTTAGTCTCTTGTGGTTTCAAAAATAGCACTTAATCTATTTGAGATCAGATTCGTCAGATTTTGTCCAACTCCATAACCAACTTGCACTATAAAATGGATAGAAGATTTCTTTTTGCCATGACTATATTGCCCTGTTCTTCACTGAATTTAATCGGATATCTAGTTCTCCAAATTGAAAATTTTTTTAGCACATTGAAGCCTCCATTCACCTAATTAAAGTAAAAATAAAATATTTAAAGCTTCAAACAAAAGCTCATTGAAGTTCAATGGAAGCTGTTGATGAGAATTCTTTAAATGCTTTGACTTCCTCCTTAACTGCTTGAGAGAGGATAGATGACTTACTTTGATTGATTTCTTAGTTTGTAATACACTCAATGAATGCTCTTATCCTCTCTCTTTTTCAATGGATTGAATGTCTTGAAGAATTGGAATTGAATACTCCCTTAAAAGTCTTTTTCTTTTGATCTCCTTTTACTTGGATCGATTAGGTTTTTTCCCACTTGAATTGATAGCTTAAATATACTCAAAAATAGCTGGAAGCTGGAAGAGTAATTTGTCTATTGGAGAGCTCAAACTAGCTATTATGCCCATTTTTTGTCCATTGGAGAAGTTTTGAAAAACTAGTTGTTAGGTTCTTAGATGTAGAGTGATTGACTTGTCTTCTCCAGAGGTTGACTTATCTCTGTCATAGGTTAACTTATGAAGCGTGATATCTTTGGGTAGCTCTCTATTTTTTTGATTATGATCATTCCGGATCGATTTGGTAGAAGTTAGGGTCGACTCGTCCCTTACTAGGGTCCACTTGTGGAGTGCCAGGAACGACTCAGGAGTATGCCATTTTTCATTATTTACTATCTTCACCCTGAGATCATTCTAGGATTGACTCATCTAGTTCGGGCTTGGCTCCTATCCTATTGGGGTCAGCTTATGAATAGGGGTGCTTTTGACCTAAAGATTGATTTTGATGAATATAAAATATTTGAGTTGAAGTTTTTGTGTAGATACTAATGAGTTGTTGAAGTTCTTGTGTAGATAGTTTTGAGAAGCTAAAATCATTCTTGAGAAGTATGTATTAATTGATAAATTTTGAAAGCAAAAGAGGATGATTGAATAAAGCTACATATCACGAAAAATCAAGAAGAAGAAACTAAGAGTCAATCCCTAAATTCAAAAGAGTCATCTCTGGCATATACTTTTTCAGTGGCATAGACTCAGTCAATCCCTACTTAACTACGAGTCGACTCTTTCAGTTAGATAGAAGACAAAAATTTCAGTGTTAGATCTTAAGTCGACTCCTACTTGACTACGAGCTGATTCTCTCAAAAAAAATAGAGAAATATTTCTATAGAACAGTCTTCGAGCTGATTCCTACTTAACTACGAGTCAACTTATAGTTACTCGACTCGACTTTTACTTGGTCTTGAGTTGACTACGGCTAACAGCAATAATGGCTAGCTTTGCAAAAATTTCAGATTTTTTTAAAATAATTTCCAATGGCTAGTTTTTGATCCTCAACTACTAGAAATAACTAGTTTGACTTTTTTAGAGGATTTAAAGGTTTTTAAACTCAAGAGAAAAAAAAAAAAAAAGAAAAGCTCAGTGAGAGCCCAAGAGCATCCATTGAGCATTCAAGAGAGTTGAAAGCAACTAATTTCTCAAAAATCTTGAAATATTCAAAGAGTTCTTCTGAGCATTAATTGTAAAGCTTCTTCAACTCATTCTCCAAATAGCTTCATCAACTTTTATCTTCTCTTTTAGGAGCTTTCATTGTGTTTATAATTATATTTCTCATTTTTTGCTGTAAGCAAGTTTCAATTGGGATTCAAACTTGAAGAAAGACTTATCCAAATCAAGAATTGGATTGAGTTTGTTGAGAAAGCCTAGGAGAGGATTTAGGAAGTTGTTTTAGTTGATTTCTATGAAGAAAATCAACTGGATTTAAATTGTGAGCCCAAAAAATAATCTTATTATATTCTATATAAAGATTATAGTAGAATTTCAAAAGATGGTTTGGAGAGTGGATATAAGTACTAGGTTTGGTACTAAACCATTATAAATTCTTGGTGTTTATGTGTGGCTTTTTTTTGCTTATATTATATCTTAATTGCTTATCTATTTCAGAATTCTTTATTTAGTATAATGTTACCACAATTCACATTCACTAAAATTTATGCCCAACAAGTTTTAAATTTTAGAAAAATCCAATTCATCCCTATTCTTGGGTTGTCTCTTTAGACAAGAGGGGCAAATGGGTCAGGTCGGATTGGGTCATGAGTGACCCCAACCCGATTCCTTGATTGGATCCTAATGCTAGACCCAAACCCAATCTAATAAAAAATCAAGTCAGGTCTGATCAGATTTATAACCAAAATTTTCCTTGATAATATTATTTATTATCATTCAGGTCGAGTTGAGTCCATCTATAACCTGGCCAAGCCAAAAAATTTGGATCTGAGTTAAATATAGCCAACCATGTCTTAATTATCATATAGCCAACTACTATTAACCATACAAAATAGATAATAAATAATATTACTCTTAAGATAAATTAGGATACAAGAATAATTTTAAGCCCATCTTTATATTAAAGATATTGCTCATATAAGTTTTAAATCATAATTTAGAGACTCAAATAGATTCGGATCCAATCGTATACTAGCTTCATGTCAGGTCGGGTCGGGTTGGAATTTAATAAACCTAGACTCGATCCAAAAAATGAAATGGATCTAATTTTAAAACCCAATCCAGTCCCATAAGTCCTTTAAAATAGATTAGATTGGGTCTAAGCGGGTCGACTCTTGACAACTAGGGTTGGCTCCTGTACCTTCCAAATAATTGTTTGTCTTCTATTTAAGCCTATAGATGTTAATAATGACTAGGTGTCAATACTGCTCTTCTATTTCTTGTTAAAATCTTTGGAGAACTTGAACTTTTATTACTTTGGAGAGGATTTCTTGATGAATTTATATGCGACCTTTGAGCATTATAAGATATCCTATTACCATTCTCTTAAGCTAATATTAGCACTGTTTCTACTCAATTGTTTTGATATCATTAAAATCTACTACAAGAATATTGAATATTAGCAATGGTATTAATGATGGAAAAAAAATTCCATCGCTAATAACACCTTTTAGCCACCACAAAATCGATAAAAAATCTTACCATTGCTAATATCTTATTAGCGATGGCAAAAGTCATCGCTAAAAATGTTTAAATTTTTAAATTTTTTTATAATATTTAAACATAAAATAATTATTAGTGATAGTGAATTGAGGTTATTAGTGTTGAAAATCTTTCCATCGCTAATAATTATTTTAAAAAAATCTGAATAATAATTTTAAAAATATTTTTTTGAAAATATTATTAGCTACGGTGATACTTTTTCATTGCTAATAATCCAGAAAATGATTTAGATTCAATTCGAATCTAATTTGAATCTGATTTGAATATAATTCGAAATCTTATCAAACCTAATTTAATTAGATTTTGAATCTAAGTCCTACTTAGATTATATAATCTAATTAGTCTCAAATTAAATCAAGTCTAATTAAATTAAATCTAATTTAAGTCAATTAAGATTTGATTCATGATTCAATTCGAATCTAATTTGAATATAATTCAAAATCTTATCAAATCTAATTCAATTAGGCTTTGAATCCAAATCCTACTTGAATTATAAAATTCAATTAGCTTCAAATTAAGTCAAACTTAATTAAATTAAATTAAATTTAAATCAATTAAGATTTGACTATGATTTAATTCAAATCTAATTCTAATCCAATTCGAATTCCATTCGAAATCTTATCAAATCTAATTCAATTAAGCTTTGAATCTAAGTCCTACTTAGATTATAAAATTTAATTAGTCTCAAATTAAGTCAAGCCTAATTAAGTTAAATATAATTTAGATCAATTAGGACTTGATCCATGATTCAATTCGAATCCAATTCGAATCCAAATCAAATCCAATTCAAAATTCTATCAAACCTAATTCAATTAGACTTTTAATCCAGATCCTACTTGAAATATTAAAACTTAATTAATCTCAAATTAAGTCAAGCTTAATTAAATTAAATCTAATTTAAATCAATTAATACTTGATCCATAAATTAATTAGGTCCAAAAATTTAATAAAACCTAATAATAATTTTTAACCACCCAAAAAATGACCAATAAGAAAAAAATTAATATTAAAAATTAATATTAAAAAAATTTAATAGTATTAGAGATGGCATTATCAATGGAATAATTTACCACCACTAATAATTTAAAAAAAAATATTATTTTAATTTTTTTTAAAAAATTAATAACAAAATTTAATATTTTAAAAAAATTAATAGTATTTGCGATAGTGAATGGGTATTGGTGATGAAAAGGCTGTCACTAATACCCTTACCATATTACCGACTGCCACCTTTGCCATTGATAATGGTCCGACTAAAAAGTACCATCAACCTATCGGAAGAAAAAAAAATTTTGCACTCATTCTCCTCCTTCCTGTGAATCTCCTCTCATTCTCTTCCTTTCCAACTTTTTCCCACCTCGTCAATGATTCCTCCTGACCAACGATGACCCCCCTCCCCGATGCATTCTTCCCGGCATTCCCTGCTCCCCGCATGTCCTCCTTTTCGACATCCCGACCCCATTGGTGCCTCTTATGCCATGGCCCTGAGCCTGCCGTCCTGGCCCCCCCTCACCCACGACCCCCCCGACCTCACCGATGCCTCCTACGTCGCAGCCCCGAGCTAGCCACTCCTGCCTCGCCTCACCTGCGGCTGCCCCTATTGGGAATAGTATTCCAAAGCCAATCGTCAGCCTGTTGACGGTTGTGCTCTTTCTTGTATTAGTATATGAATTATAAATAAATAAAAGTTATTTTGATATTTTTCATCAAAAATTGTTTCATCTTCTAATGAACTCCTATGTTGTGGTGAAGTCCTTAGAACTATTTAGACTCGACAAAGGAGGATTTATCGTTTAGTCCTTAAACCTGTTCGCGACCAAATGATACGTTGTTACCAAGGACAATAACATTTATCAAGCATAGGTCATTGTGTGCCATATGGATTGGTTGTCCTCTTAACCAAGGAGTGTGGAGACACTGGTATGGCATACAGATGAAATATAAGTGTACATCTGCACTGAACGTGACCGACTCCGGAGCATTTTCTGTTGTCAAGATTTGCTTCAATGGGATATGGATATAAATGTCCCTCCGACCTGAAACCGCTACGGTGACTTGCAAGCAACTCACTGCACTTAGGCACTGGATTATCTGAATTTCTAATTCAATGACGGAAGGCTGCTGGGTATAGTCAAGTACTTGACTTGTTGGTGCGTGTGTCAAGATGGGATTGACCATTTCAGTTCAGGAGCTGTGTACAGTAATGTTTCAATTTAGCAAAATCTTGGCCAGGGTAGTCTTAGTGAGGAGTCACAGGACTGTTTGAGTTGAGCACGATTCGGATGATCTAATCAGGGTTGACAGTTTAACCCTGAGTCGTCCTAAACACAGGGGTCAAAAGGATGAATTATATAATAACCATATTCACGTAGGTTCTGAGTGTTGCGATTGCGACTATTCGACCTATCCGGATGTCGGGTACCATTGCTAGATGGTCACTTTGATTAGTACAGGAATTGGTTCCTGTGCTACCGGCTTAGGTTCAAACCTGCAGGGTCACACACATTAGAAGTTCCTATCTGATCTAATGGCTGGTGAAGAGTCCTAATGCTCGTGGATTTTGAGTCCTATGTGTCTGAAACTCTATGATCGAGAATTAGGATTCTCTAATCACGAGTTCCATATATTTTGGGTATCGGGGTCAAAAGTCCCACTAGTTTGGGACTTTTTGATCAGGGTTTTATATCGATGGACTCTGATGCCCAATTGCCCATCGGATTTGGACTCAGTATTTATGAGAGGTTTAATTAATGATTTGATCACTAATTAACTCAATTTGATTGAGTAATTATTTTTGGATCAAGTCCAATTGAATTGGATTCAGTTGGGTTTGACCTGATTAGGTTAAGTGTTGACCTAATCGCCAAGGTGGTTTGGTCCCTGATCTGATCAGGGATTGGGCTTAGTCAATTTCTGATTTGATTAGGATTTTATTGAGCCTAATTAAGTTGGATTTAACTTAATCTAATTGTGCCTAACCTATTTTGATAAGTTTGGTTCAATTAGGTTGAAACCACCTTTTGAATTCTCTCTCTACGCCACCTCACTCATTTGCGCCCATTTGAATTCACGAGAAACAACTTCTCATGAATTTTCTCCCACGAAGAAGCCTTCCATGCCCCTCCATTTGTGCACCATTTGGGTGGATAAAGATGGTTGGTTGGCCATTCAAATTCAAATGAAGTTTGAATTTGAATGGGCAACTAATCCATGCGCCACCTAGCCTTATCCATTTGTGCGCCATTTGCTTTACACGAGAAAGAGTTTTTCATGTAAACTCTCCATGCACAAGGGAGCCCACACCCTTCTCTTCTCATGCCAAGAGTGGATAAGGATGGGTTGGTTAGCATTTGAATTCAAATTCGATTTGAATTCAAATGAGCAATCACCTATCTTTATCCTCTCATGCATTTAAGACGCGACTTGCATTATTTTAAAAGTGAGAAGAAGGTGGGGCATGCGTACGAGATTTTTGAAAAAAGAAAAGTGGGTGTGAGGAAGCTTTTTGCATGATTTTGAAAAGTTCAAAAATTTCGAGAGGAAAGAAAAGAAAGAGAGTGGGCGTAGACTTTTCTGAGAGTACCCTAGGGTTTCTGCCTCGGGTTCGGGAAGTGAGAAAGTGAGCTACGAGTGTCGTGAGCCCACAAAATTTTAGAGAGAGCTTCATCAACCTCTCAAATACATCTGCTGATGATCCAAAGCATTCGAGGAGTCGACAGATCAAGATCGAAGGAGTTCGATCAACATCGACTATCGAAAGGGTTCTGCAACGAACTAGCATTCGTGAGGAGCCGATTAGATCGAGAGCTTCGTGTGGACGATCCATAGAGGCAAGACATACTGTGTGGCTGTATTGCGATGATTAGACTCTCTCGATGATGATCAGATTGCAACGATCGACTATCCGCATGAAGGTAATATGTTCTGAACACATCACAGTAAAATATTTACTGTAGAAGTTTGAATTTCAAATTTAAATGCATGCTATATATATTATATTTAGATCTTTGTGTAGGGTTAATACATGTTAGTTAATTAGATTAATTCATAATTTTTGCTGTAAAATTATAATTTTGAAAAAGTTTTAAAATTATTGTTTTACCCCTGCACTAAAATTTACTTCAAATGGTATCAGAGTAGGTTCTAAAATATGATATACATTTGCATGCATAGATTAAGTAGTAATCTAAAAGTTTAAATTTGAAATTTAAAATTTAAAATTTAAAATTTGAAATTTAAAATTTGTTTGAAATTCAAAATTTAGAAATTCAAAATTCAAAATTTAAATTTTGAATTTTGAAATTTGAAATTCAAAATTTAAAAATTTGAAATTCAAAATTTGAAATTTGAAATTTGAAATTTATTTAAAATTTCAAATTTGAAATTCAAAATTTAAAATTCAAAATTTGAAATTCAAAATTTTAAAATTTGAAATTTAAAATTAGTTTGAAATTTGAAATTTAAAATTTGAAATTTGAAATTTAAAATTTAAATTTTAAAATTGGTATATTTAGATATACTTGATCCAAGTAGCAAGTAGTCTAATTGGGTTGGTTGCCATGGTCGTCCGGTCATAGAAAAAAAGAAGGGTTTAAAGGCCCTCTCCTCCCATTCGATGGGGTTCTCCTATGGCGGTAGGGATGCCGATGCGATTATATCCCATGCAGATGAAGCAGCGAAAGAACTTTATTATAAAGGTTCAATTGTAAAATTTATCATGAATGTGATAGATTAGATCTAAAGGAATATTCATGATTTATTTTGATTGAGTTATTTTCTGTTATGTAATTAGCAATAGGATTGCTGTTTATGAAATGTGCTGATCCGTTTGTGAAATGAGTCAATACATTTGGTGAACAGAAAATAAAATCTTTCAAATTTAAAAATTATTTTCAAAATACCAAACCCTGACCCATCAGTCCAAATACTTAATTAAAAGAATTAAGTGTTGTCTAATTGGTCTAGAATTATGAATTAAGATCTAAGACAATTGCATAAACTTATGGATCAATGGGTTAGATGGATTAGGTCCATAATTAGGTTAGACCTAAGGTTAGCTTAAAGAAATAGATTAAATTAGAGTAATTGGTCAAATCTAATCAAAAGTTGAATTAGATTAGGTCAAGGACACTCTAGACTCAACTCCAATAGTTGTAGTTGAATGGGTCCATGTCTTTAACTAGACCAAGATGGACTTAATTCATGGCTATGCGGTGGAACTCTATTTACTAAGTTTATCAAATTAAAACTAATGAACTGGTTGGTGTCTAAAGTAAGTTCGGCAGTCTGACCAGTGATTTTTAAGTGGGAGCTACTCGCATTGATTCGATCTCTGACAAGTTAATGGCTCCTCACCACTGATCTCACTTACCTGGCCAACCTAGTGAGTTAGATTTTGATTAGATCACTTGGTGATTAGGGCTCACCCATGTCATTAGGTAAATCAGTGTGACTGATTTAGGTGCTCCTAATGCCGGCTTTAATTAAATCTTTTTTAATCTGACTTGGTGAAGTCAGTGGGAGGATTGAAATTAGCTGGTTAATTCTTCTCTTCTATCCTTTTAAAAATTCTCAAAAATTATTAGGTCTCTAAAATGATTAAGTTATAGTGATAACTAAGTCATAACCTCCCATTAAGTGAGTGATAATGAGTCCATTAGTTTAATAATCATTGGAGGCCCAAAGGCCTGGTGCTTATTGACTAATGGAATTATCATTCATAATTGATAATTTGGTTGAGTCTTTCTGATGGTGGTCAGGTTGGCCGGCCAAAGTCGGGCCTGATCATTTATTAGTCTGATTCATCAAATCTAATCATGTTAATGGTTGGACCTAACCAGATCTTTTCAGTGGAGGCCAAAGCTTACTGATTAGGTTCTGGGGCAAAATTAATTACTAGAAGTTGTTTAGAGAAACAACTGGTTATAAACCTACCCATAGATGCACATGGGTTGACCAACCAAAGTTGGGCTCGTGTGTAGTCTGTGTGGATTCTAGTACCCACTAAGAAATTAAAGTAATTTCTCAAATTGGAGGTTGAGTCTACCAGTTCATAAAAATACTGGGAGAAACTTTAGACTAAAGTCCAAATCTTTAGTATTAATAATTTATATACTAATAAAGGTCTGATTTTCCTTGATGCAGCTATGGCCACTACCCTGTCGCTCCGGTCATTATTAGATAATGACAAGCTCATGGGACCTAATTTCGATAGCTGGTATCGAAAATTGAAAATCGTCCTTGAGCATGAGCGGATTCTTTATGTAGTAACGGATCCAGCACTTGAGGAGCCAGCCTTGAATGCTAGAGGGACGGTCCGAGATACTTACAAGAAGTGGCTCAACGACCGCACCACCGTTCGATGCATAATGCTGGCGGCAATGAATGATGAGTTCAGTCGTAGGTTCGAGAACGCCCAGCCGCAGGAGATGCTTCAAATATTGAATGACTCTTTTGGCACGCTTGACGATGTTGAAAGGTACAAAACTAGTTGTGCCATTTTTAATGCTCGAATGAGGGGTGGGGCCTCAGTCACAGATCATGTACTGTATATGATTGAAATGATTGAGCGCCTAAGTAAACTGGGCTTTCCCTTACACAAGCAGCTCGGTAAGGATGCGATCTTTAATTCTTTGCCCAAGTCCTTCCTCCCCTTCCTTACTCATTTTCGGATGACAAAGCCTGTAGTGAACTACCAAGCCTGAGAAGGACCACCAGCTCCATAAAGAGTCGGTAAATATTGTGGGAGGGTCTTCTTCTGGTCGTCGACCCTTTAAGAAAGGGAAGAAGAACAATAAGAAGAAGAATAAGAAGGTGCAGCCGCATGCTGGGACGTCTGCACAGGGTCAGACCAAGAAGCGCAAGCTCGACTAGAGCCAGGTGGAGTGCTTCTTTTGTAAGAAGCAGGGGCACTAGAAGAAGAACTATCCTCTATACATTGCCTCCCTGGACCTGAACAGGCCGAAGAAGAAGCAAGGTAATTATATGATAACACCTTGCAATTTTTTTATTTGTGATACTACTGCCGGGTATTGGATACCAGATGCCCTTGTAATATCTGTAATTCGATATAGGGTCTGCAGGTCAGTAGGAGATTTGATGAAGGCGAGAGGTTCTTGAACGTTGGAGATGGAAGCAAAGTTCCAGTTCTAGCTTTAGGAATTATGAACCTTGTAATCAACTCTCGTAATATAATTTTGAGTGAATGTCACTATTGTCCAAGTTTTTTATTAAATATTATTTCTATAGGCCTTTTGGCCATGTACAATAATGAATTTTTAATAAAAGAAAATGTTTACAATATCATTTTGAATGGTGTTACAATGTTTATTGAATAACTAAATAATGGAATTTACTTACTATCACAGCCTGTTAATGTGGTTCAAACCTCCGATAAATGCCTTAGAATGGAGAATATGTCAGAAGTCTACCTTTGGCACTGTAGGCTAGGTCATATCAATAAGAACAGGATAAATAGGTTGGCTCAAGAAGGAATTCTTGAAGTTGGTGATTGTTAATCACTTTCAACCTGTGAGTCCTGTCTTCTTGGGAAGATGACCAAGTCACCTTTTACTGAAAAAGGTGAGTGAGCTAATGAACTCTTGGGTCTGATACATTCTGATGTATGTGGACCCATGAGCTCAAATGCAAGAGGTGGATATTTCTACTTCATAACCTTCACAGACGACCTATCGAGGTATGGGTATGTCTACTTAATGAAGCATAAGTCGGAGTCGTTTGAAATATTCAAACTATTCCGAAATGAGGTAGAAAAACAAAATGGGAAGTGTATTAAAACTCTTCGATCTGATCAAAGAGGTGAATACCTTTCCAATGAGTTTCTGACATATCTTAGGGAGAATGGGATTCTCTCTCAGTAGACTCCTCCTGGAACACCACAGCATAATGGTGTGTCTGAAAGGAGAAATCAGACCTTGTTGGATATGGTTCGATCCATGATGGGGTCTACTGGTCTGTCGATCTCCCTCTGGGGATATGCACTCGAATCGACTTGTTACCTTCTAAATAGGATTCCGAGTAAGTCTGTAATCAAAACGCCATAAGAGATATGGATACGACGTAAGCCAATACTCTCGTACCTTAGGATTTGGGGGTGTTCGGCTTATGTTAAACGTTTAATTACGGACAAGCTTGGACCTAGGTCTGACAAGTGTTATTTCATAGGGTACCCAAAAGAGACCAAAGGGTATTATTTCTACCTAGTTGATGAGCAAAAGGTGTTTGTCAGCCTTAAAGTAATCTTTTTGGAAAAGGAGTTCCTTGGTGAGGGAACTGTTGCCTCTAAGGTTGAACTTGAGGAAGTTCGGCAGGTGAAAAAATCGACACAAATTGCTGAACCTGAATCGGATTTGGTTAGATCAGATCCGGAGCCCATTGTTCCTGCACCCTTAAGGCGATCTGATAGAGTATCACGTCAACCGGATAGATACTATGGTTTCTTGATTCGGGACGGCGATCCTGTCGAACTTGATGAAAACGATGAGGATCCGATCACCTACATGGATGCAATGTAGAGACCTGACTCTGAGAAATAACTAGAGGCATAAAATCCGAAATGGAGTCTATGAAGGTCAACGATGTGTGGACATTGGTTGACCCACCCGAAGGAGTAAAACCCATAGGGTGTAAGTGGGTCTTCAAGAGGAAGAGAGGTGCAGACAGAAAGGTGGAGACCTATAAAGCCCATCTGGTTGTCAGGGGATATCATCAACGTTACGGTATAGACTATGACGAGACGTTTTCTCCTATGGCAATTTTCAAATCTATTCAGATTATGCTTGCGATAGCTGTCCATCTAGACTATGAAATCTGGCAGATGGATGTGAAGACAGCTTTCCTAAACGGAGAGCTGGATGAAGAGGTGTATATGATACAACCTGAAGGGTTCACATCCACAGATGAGTTTATGGTGTGCAGGCTACAGAGGTCCATTTATGGACTTAAGCAGGCATCCCGGAGTTGGAACATATATTTTGATAGGACGATCAAGACGTATGGCTTCGTTAAGAACGGAGAAGAGCCCTGCATTTATATGTGGGCTAATGGTCCAGTAGTGGTATTTCTTGTATTGTATGTAGATGACATTCTCTTAATCGGGAATGATGTCTCTGCATTACAAGGAATAAAGATTTGGCTGTCGTCACAGTTCTCCATGAAGGATCTGGGAGAAGCTTCCTACATCCTAGGGATGAGGATCTATAGGGATAGATCTAAAAGGTTGCTTAGCTTATCCCAATCCACGTACATTGATACTATGCTGAAGAGGTTCAGCATGGAGAATTTCAAGAAAGGCTATCTACCGATAGGCCATGGAATTTCTCTCTCAAAGAGAGATGGTCCGACAACACCTCAAGAGAGAGAGCGTATGAGTAGAATTCTATATGCTTCGGCAGTAGGATCTATCATGTATGCTATGACATGTACACAACCAGATGTGGCATACTCACTAGGGGTAGTGAGTAGATACCAATCTGATCCAGGGGAGAATCACTGGAAGGTTGTTAAAACCATCCTAAAGTATTTAAGAAATACTAAGGACTAGTGACTTGTTTATGGTGAATCGGACTTGAGACTTATGGTGTTTGCAGACTCTAATTTTCAGTCTGATCATGATGACAACAAGAGTGTGTTGGGAGTTGTTTTTACCCTTAATGGTGGGGCTGTCTGCTGGAAGGGTTTCCAGCAGCACACTGTGGCTGATTCAGTTTGCGAGGCAGAGTATGTGACTGCATCAGATGCTGCTAAAGAAGCAATGTGGCTGAAAAAATTTATCATCAAGCTTGAAGTAGCACCCTCCCTTGTTGGTCCAGTTTTGCTCTACTGTGACAGCTCTGGAGTCATTGCTCAGGCGAAGGAACCGAAGGCAAACCAGTGGATGAAGCATATTCTGTGCCGCTACCATCTTATCTAGAAAATCGTGGATAGAGGTGACGTCGACCTTCAGAAGATCGACGGAAAGGAGAACCTAGCCGACCCATTCACTAAAGCCATTGCAGTGAAGGAGTTCGATGACTTCAAGTCGAAAATGGGTATTAGATACTGTGCCGATTGATTTTAGGCCAAGTGGGAGATTATTGAGAATAGTGTCCCAAAGCCAATCGTCAGCCTGTTGATGGTTTGCTCTTTCTTGTATTAGTATATAAATTATAAATAAATAAAAATTATTTTAATATTTTTCATCACAAATTGTTTTATCTTCTAATGAACTCCTGTGTTGTGGTGAAGTCTTTAGGACTATTTAGACTCGACAAAGGAGGATTTGTCGTTTAGTCCTTAAACCTGTTCGCGACCAAATGATACGTTGTTACCAAAGACAACAATGTTTATCAAGCATAGGTCATTGTGTGCCATATGGGTTGGTTGTCCTCTTAACCAAGGAGTGTGGAGACACTGGTATGGCATACAGGTGAGATGTAAGGATACATCTACACTGAACGTGACCGACTCTAGAGCATTTTCTGCTGTCAAGATTTGCTCTGATGGGATATGGGTATAAATGTCCCTCCGACCTAAGACCACCATGGTGACTTGCAAGCAATTCACTGCACTTAGGTACTGGACTACCTGAATTTTTAATTCAATGATGGAAGGCTCCTGGATGTAGTCAAGTACTTGACTTGTCGGTGCGTGTGTCAAGATGGGATTGACCATTTCAGTTCAGGAGCTGTGTACAGTCATGTTTCAATTTAGCAAAATCTTGACCAAGGTAGTCCTAGTGAGGAGTCACAGGACTGTTTGAGTTGAGCACGATTCGGATGATCTAATCAGGGTTGACAGTTTAACCCTGAGTCATCCTAAACATAGGGGTCAAAAAGATGAATTATACAATAACCATATTCACATAGGTTCTGAGTGTTGCAATTGTGACTATTCGACCTATCTAGACATCAGGTACCATTACTAGATGGTCACTTCGATTAGTACAGGAATTGGTTCCTGTGCTACCGGCTTAGGTTCGAACCTACGGGGTCACACACATTAGAGGTTCCTATCTGATCTGATGGTTGGTGAAGAGTCCTAATGCTCATGGACTTTGAGTCCTACGTGTCTGAAACTCTATGATCGAGAATCAAGATTCTCTAATCATGAGTTCCACATATTTTGGGTACCGGGGTCAAGAGTCCCACTAGTTTGGGACTTTTTGATCAGGGTTTCATATCGATGGACTCTGATGCCCGATTGCCCATCGAATTTGGACTCAGTATTTATGAGAGGTTTAATTAGTGATTTGATCACTAATTAACTCAATTTGGTTGAATAATTATTTTTGGATCAAGTCCAATTGAATTGGATTCAATTGGGTTTGACCCGATTAGGTTAAGTGTTGACCTAATCGCTAAGGTGGTTTAATCCCTGATCTGATCAGGAGTTGGGCTTAGTCAATTTCTGATTTGATTAAGATTTTATTGAGCTTAATTAAGCTTAATTAAGTTGGGTTTAACTTAATCTAATTGTGCCTAACCTATTTTGATAAGTTTGGTTTAATTAGGTTGAAACCACCTTTTGAATTCTCTCCCTGCACCACCTCACTCATCTGCGCCCATTTGAATTCACGAGAAACAACTTCTCGTGAATTTTCTCCCACTAAGAAGCCTTCCACGCCCCTCCATTTGTGCACCATTTGGGTGGATAAAGATGGTTGGTTGGCCATTCAAATTCAAATGAAGTTTGAATTTGAACAGGCAACTAATCCATGCGCCACCTAGCCTTATCCATTTGTGCGCCATTTGCTTTACACGAGAAAGAGTTTTTCGTGTAAACTCTCCACGCACAAGGGAGCCCACGCCCTTCTCTTCTCACGCCAAGAGTGGATAAGGATGGGTTGGTTCCAAAAGATATTTTTCAATACTCCAAAGGTTTTCTTATATAATATGTTGATGTTTTTCATCACTTAAAATCATCTAAAAATCTTCTAAAAAGTGTTTGATCTATTGGAGGTATGAAAATAGCCATTGTAGAGCATATGGGATACAAAGTTGCTCTTTCTAAAAGCTAACTGTTACAGACACTAGGTCGGCTCAGTTTTTCTCTTAGTTGGCTCAGTTCATTACTGAGTCAGCTCAGTTCCTCACTAGGTTGGCTAAGCTTCAACAAGCTGAAAATTAGGCTTTCTATCTTTTGATGTATTCTCAGACTTGGTCGACTATCTTTTTGACTGAGTTGGTTAGGTTGCTCACTGGGTCGGCTCAATTGAAAATTAGGTAGGCTCAGTCCCCTAAATCTTAAAATTCCACTTTCTATGCTTTCTATTTTTTATGTCTTCTCAGACTGGGTTGTCTCAGTTTCTGATTGGATTGGCTCAGTTTGCATGTCAAGCATGCCAAGAGTTGTTTACCAATCTTTCTTTTTCAATTTTCTTTCTAGGCTAGATTTGCCTTGTTTACTTGATTTTATTCTTCATCAAAATTCTTCTAAGGTGTGTCTAGTTTGGAGAGCTTTCATAAATGATTGATTAGTGGTTCTTGAAAGAATAATGCCTTACAAGCCAATCGCATATGGGATGCGATCAGATGTTTTCTATAATTTATCTTTCACACTCAAATAATTGATATTGTTATTTAATAAAATAGACTTCTTGATTTATTATATGCTACATCTTATTATTTTTAAGAGTATAATGAACCCTATAGGTCTGGATAATAATTTTAGGGCCGCGATGAGATCACACCAGTGAAACCTAAATTCTTGATAGTCATGACCTAAAATAGTTCTAGTCATTGGTTTATTGAGTCGGAGATCAATGAAACCAGTAAGACTGGCATGTCCTATGTATACTCAGTGATGAGGATGGTTGATCTCACAACTACTTGTATGGTGATACTAATACAAGGATGTGGGTGTTCATTAGAGAATGAGTTCATTAAATAGACCTACAAGAGAATATCTGATGGAGTCTTATTTATATGTCAGCTGATTGTTTTCTAGTGAGAGTTATGTAAGTGATCCTTTGACCTGAAATCATCATGGTACCTTATGTACATAAATTTATATTTTGGTTCACTTTCTAACTTAATTCTCTGATCCTTATGTGAGGTGTTCTGGATATGGTGAAGTATGCATGGAGATTGTAAGTGATTGATAAGGGATCAGTCACTCTTAATAAGGAGGGCAAACATCCTACATGATCTCATAGATCGATGATTCTGAAAGTCTTTGGCGAAAGCAGGATCATAATTAGAAAGAAATTTCTAATCTATCATCAACAAAATCATCACCTTCTAATTGAGATACATATAGATAAGCAATTGAGTTTGATATGATTCTATACCTACAGCTCATCTGGGATGTTGTTTGACTGAAGGATTGACTTACATGGTAACTTGCCACTGAAGGATATTTTGATAATTTTAATCATAATTTTAAATCTTCTGAATAGTTATGATACATTATTAGATATCAATTTTGACTTGTAGACTTATCTGAATTAAAAAAATTTAATTCAAAAATTAATAAGAAAGAGTCCTAGCTGATTGGGACTATTGAGCTGACCTAATTTGATCGAATTAGGATTAGATCAAGAGTTTGTATCCCCTGTTGGCTAGATTTGAAATCTAATGGATCACACACTTTAGAATTTGGTCTTGATCTAATTTAATTAAAATTTAATATAAATTTTAGGAGTTAATTTGATATGTTAGTACATTATGTTAACCCAAGTTCCTAATTAGGTTAAGTTCAAAGTGTTTGAGCTAAATTGAACCCGTTGCCTTTGACCTAATTGGATTGGGTCTATTTTAATTGGACTCTTATCCAACTTGAAAGAGTTTCAAGTGTGGAAGGAGGCCTCTAGGCCCACCAGGTTTCACATGAAAAATAAATTTCCTCCCACCCTTTCTTGCATTGAGAAGTGGAAGAGTTCTTCTTCATGAAGACTCTTATCCATCTCGTTTTCTCCAGTTTCTTAATTATCACATGCTAATTTTTAAGATAAAATTTATAGGGCATAAAAGAGGAGAAGTCCTTCTATGTGAAGGCTCTTCTATGATACTTAAAGCAACAAAGAATTATTTCTCCACATGAAGATATGGAGCACCAAGAGTTGGCACCCCTTGGGGGTTCTTCATGTCTCTTCCTAACCTATTTATATGGGGTGTCCCATATGGGTTGGGTGATGGATTTTGCTAAAAATTCAAAGGGTTTTGGCATGTGATAAGAGAGAAAAAATTAGAAAAAAAATTGAGAAAAAGATAAGAAAAAAATTGAGAGGAAAAATTGTAAGAAGGGTGGTAAGAAAAATAGCAAGTGTTGCTACCTTATCCTAGGATTTGATTTTTCCATGTGTTGGAGCATAAAATCAAATCCTAGGTTGTAAGTCTTTTAGAGAGGATTCTCTTGACATGATCTTAGTGACAAAATCGAAGGTAACAAAGTATTGGTGCGATCGTTCTTTAAGTTCGAAGCCGGTACTGCTCTTGTGAAGAAAAGGTTGCGGTAGTACACCGATTCGGAAGGACCTTGGCCAACTTTCATATGGATCATCATTGGAGGATATCTATTTTGGAGTCTCATGGAGATCACCTTTTTACCATACTACTCATTGGAGAAACTATAAATTTCTATCTCTTTGCATGCTTGATTTTATTTTGTTCGATATCTACAACATGATTCTTGGGTTTGGATTTTAGTTCGACAGTTTTAATTGTTAAAACTCTCGATATGTATGTTTAAAAATTTTTAAAATTTATTTTTCATTATGTGACTGGGATCCAACAATGATATCAGAGCCATCCTTATTAGATTCGATCAAACAAGTGCAAAAGTTGTAATATAGAATTGTTCTAGTTCATATTTTGCCAAAAATATTGCATCAATTTCTAGCATCGATCTTAAAATTAAAAAATATTATTTTTGACTTTATTTGAACCATGGATTTAAATTTTAGTTATAAAAATTTTGAATTTATGATAATATAAAATTTATTGATTCATGGTTGCTTGATGCTTAAATCGAATTTTGATTAAGGGTGTAATGCATGCCTAATTCGATTAGGATTTGTTACAATTTTGACTAAACTTGTTATATATTAAGTCATTTGTGCACCCTTATATGATTATTGTAATCATTTTTGGCATGTTAATATGATTGGTATTATAACTTGAAAAGCATGTTGAATTGCATAATTTATATATTACATTTTATGTAGTAGTTAGGATGTACCGAGACCAGTTTAAAGATCCTCTATAAAATTATATTAAGTTGTAATATCAGGATTCACTTACCAATCAAATATTAAATTTATTTGATTAATTGGTGTCTATGTAAGTAAGAAAAGTAATTTTCTAATTAGGTCCGTATGCTGGCCAGCCAACATTGTTGGTGTCTAAGAAAAGCTATGGGGAGCCTCCCACCTACTGACTTGGCCAATTTGGTCTTATTGAGTTTTGAACTTAGATTGATTAGTGATGTAGATACTACAAAGATTTTTTTTCATACTTGGTTAATAGAGTATGTCAAGATCTTAGTGAGCTTGTTGTGCTATCCACAAGACTTACTATAAAAATCGATATGATGTTGACTAAGTGCATATTAATGCTTATGGCTTATTTAAATAGTATTGTCTTATTGTGCTATCTACAAGGATAACATTATTTAAGTATGACCATATGGGATTGAAGGATTAATTTAACTGTAACACTATAGTTTATTGTGCTATCCACAAAACTATGAGTGATCTAAAGGCAAGAGAGAAAAATACTGAGAATTATATGAAGTACACTTGGTAAAGAGTTACTTACTCTTGAATTCATGAATGCTTGTTGTGCTATCCATAAGGTGTTTGTGAGAAATAGGGATCTCAACCCTACTTAAAAATATAAGGATATTTCTCATTTTTCATATTTGAGGGTTATGAAATTTGTTAAAATAGTGAAAGACAAAATTAGACAAAAGTTCTAATCTAGTTATGCATGTCATCATAAATTATCTGCTTATATTATGTTCTTGTTATTGTAGATTAATTGCATAAATAGCATCCTCACTGTCACTGTGATGCATATTAGTTGCTAACAAATTGATCAGACCAAGATATGTGGACTGGTTGAGAAATTTGAAAATTATTCTTACACAGGAGAAAGTCTCCTATATACTGGATTCATCTGCACCCGATATGATCAGAAAAGATGCTTCTGAGGAAGAAAGGGCCACATATAAGATGTGGAAGGATGATAGTGTGATTGTCAAATGTATCATGCTTGCCTCGATGAATAATAAATTTCAGAGGCAGCATGAGGACATGGATGTGAAAGGAATATGCGCTACAACCCAATCGAAATTTGTATTTTGATGGGTTTTTCTTGTAATCTTCCAGACTGATGTATTGACTCTTTAAATAATAAAAGATATTTTTCATCATATGCTGCATCTTACTTTAGTAATGATTATGATGAACTCCATAAATCAAAAAAATAGATTTAGAGTTATGATGAGATCATACCTATGAGATCTAAAATTCTAAAAATCCTGATTTAGAATATTCCTAGTCATAGGAGCATTGAGTAGGGGATCAATGTTCCGGATAGATTAGCACTTTCTATGTATGCTCGATGGAAAGGGTGGCAGATCTCATATACCACTTGTGTGAGATACTAATACAAAGAAGTGGGTGCTCATTAGAGAATGAGTTCACTGAATTGATCTGACTTAAGAAGCATCTTATGGAATTTACTTACCTGTCAAGAGATGTTTTTTTATAGTGGGAGTTGTGCATGTAATCCTTTGACCTGAGACTACCATAGAACCTTGTATACTTGAATCCATATTTTTTGGTTCATACTCATTCATGACTTAGTCATATACAGGGTATTCTAGATATGGTAGAATGTGTATGGAGGTTGTGAGTAGGTCAACATGAAATTGATCACTCCTGGTAAGAGAAAATCGCATCCTACTTGTTCTGATTGATTGATGATTCAGGAAGCCTTTGATCAAAATAGAATAAAAATTAAAAAGAGTTTTTAATATTTTATTAATTGAATCATCATATAAGATGGAGAGAAATATGAGTATGATATTGGATTTGACATGATTCCATATCTAGAGTCATATTTGGGGTGCAGGGAGATCGCAGGATCAAATTGCACGGTAATTTTTCACTGAAGGGTATTTTTGATATTTCTATCAAAAATTTTATATCTTTCAGATAGACATGATACGTTGCCAGATGTCAATCTTGTCTTATGGGTTTGATCGAATTAAAGAGTTTAATTCAATCACCAATTAGAAAGAGTTCTAATTGCTGAAATTGGGCTAGCTCGATTGGATCTAGATTGGTTAGATTAAATTCTAATCAAATCAAATCGATTTAAACTTAGACCTATTACTAGCTAGATGTAGAACCCAATGGATCACATACAAAGGGTATTGATCAGGGGTCTAATTGGATTAGATCATATTTGCAAAATTGACATACTAGCACATGTTGCAAAAAACTAGCTCCTTATTTCGAATCAGGTTTAAAATTGATTATAGATTGGGCTAATTAAAGCCAAATTAATTCAAATCAATTTTGGGTTTGAGTTGGTTCAGCCCTTGGCTGCATGTATCAAAAATTTGAAGCCAGGAAACCAAGTCTCCATGAGTCAAGAATTTTTCTTGTGCGTGGGCGCAGTTTTTGTGTGCAGAAATAGCTTTCGCATCCCATGAGATGGGATGCCTCATCCTCAAGCTTATCCTATGTTCCATGATGAAATAAATTTTTTGATAATTTTTAACTTTATTTTGAGCATGAAAAATTTTTTTGAAGTTAAAATTCTTTTTGGTTTAATTGTGGAAATTCATTGAAGTTGGAAATCCTGCCAGCCTGATCCATGTGCCTGACCAAGAATCCAACTTGTGAAGGACTCTAACCCATTTGTCACGCCACTTCTTAATCTAAATTTTTTTCCATGATATTTTCATGTTAGTTCCTTGATTTTTAGCCATTGGATGGACAAAATTACATTGATGGGTGGTGGAAAAAAATTATGCCATGGGAAGCTGCGCGATGCATCGGAGAATCATCAAGAAAAATATTCCGAAGAGTCCTTCTGCATGAAGCATCTCTTGGATTTTTTTTTGATGATTGCCATGTGTCAAAAACTTTTAGATGGGCATGAGAATTTATCAGGAGGTATGAGATTTTTTGATGGATGCAAAATGGCACGTGGAAGGGGCGCAAAAAATTTTTGAAGGCAACCCATCGCTAAGTATCTAAAGGGGGGTGCGTCGGGGGATTGGATTCATTCAGATTTCCAATTCCTCCTTTCTTTCTAACATCCTCTCCCTATTGTCCAATTAGTCTCTTCCTTCTCTTGTTAGGATAAGTTCAAAAATAGAAAGGACAAGTCCGATTTTAGGACAAGAGTCTAAGAAGAGAATTAAGGAAGACAAGGAGAGAAGAAAGGTAGGGATAGGAAGGCTAGGAGAAGAGGAAGAGGATCTTGAGGTCCTGGTGTTCAAGAAAATTCTTAGAGTGAGAATTTTAGAGAAAAAATCATCTCAAAGAGTTGGTGTCCTGATCATAGCCATGTGTGGATCACCGTTGGAGGGCGAACACTTGGGCGCCTAGTGGAGGTTCTGCCGAAATTTGGATTAAGCGCTGTAGGTATTCTTCTATAACTTAAATTTAATCTTGAATTTATGTTATATATAATTATTAATTATCAAAGAGATGCTGGTTTAAAGATTTAATATTTAGAATTTTTTTTATTAAAATTTTGAAATCTATTATGTTTCTACTGTGCATGCCCACTCTGAAACCCTATAGTGGTATCAGAGCCGGCCTTGTTTGGTTCAATCATATATACATAATATTTATGTGATCCATAGTATGATTTATACTATAAAATGATTTATGCTTTCATATGATGATATGAAATAATGCATATATCATTTACCACTTCATCATCTTGACATAAGGTTGTCCTAGCATAACGGGGTTATGCTGCAAGGTTGTCCTAGGATGATGAATGTCCATATATTACACTTGCACATGTAGAAAGTTTTAATGTTGATACATAAATAGGTATTATGTAGTTAGAATGTACATGAGACCAAATAAAAGCTCTCATTAAAAAATTATATTAAGTGGTAGTGATATGCAACTATGGGTTAACTAATTCTTGATCAATTGATCAATTGGTGTCTAGGAAAGTGCTATAGGTGGTTCTTTAATTGGTTCCATTGTCTAACTTGGCCAATTTATTGGTGTCTAAGGAAAGCAATAGGAGGACCCCCACCTTACTTACCTGGCCAATTTGATTAAGCGATCTTGATATTGAAAAACCCTAATGTTGAAAACACTATTAAGGGCCTTCCTTCATGCTAGGTTAATGTTACATCATGAACTATGGCTAGTTTGTTGTGTTAACATGAGGTTTGTCATAAGGATTGATATAACATAATCCTGGTGCATAGAAGATGCTTACGGTAATTTTGAATATACTGCTTTGTTGTGTTAACACAATGGCAGTTATATTAGAATTTGACTGTATTGAGATGAAGGGTCTAACTTAACTAAAATATTATAGCTTGTTGTGTTAACACAAGGCTAATAATATTTTAGAGGCCAAGATATAATATTGAAAATTGCATGAGATGCAATTGGAAAGAGTTTTCTACCTATGAACTCATAAGGATTTGTTGTGTTAACACAAGATCATTATGAGGAATTAGGGTCTCAATCCTACTAAGATAAATATTTAATATGTCTCGTTCATCATAGTAGAGGGTTATTATGTTCGATAAAATAATGGAAGGCATAATTAAATCTAAAGATCTTATTTAATTGTATGAGTCAATATAAGTTGTTTGCTTATGTAATATTCTTTAATTATTATAGATTAAATTCTATAAATGGCATCTTCACTATCATTGCGAGGTATTTTAGATTCCAACAAGTTAATCGGTCCCGATTATGTGGACTGGTTGAGGAATTTAAAGATCATACTCACTCAGGAGAAGCTCTCCTATATTTTTGACATCTCTGAACCACAAGAGGTTGGGGATGATGCCATAGAAGATGAGGTATCCACATACAAGATGTGGAAGAATGATAGTTTGACTGTCAAGTGCATACTGGCCTCTATGAGCAATGAGTTGCAGAGGCAGTATGAGAGCATGAATACTCAATCCATACTCCTCAATCTTAAAGAGTTGTATGGAGAACAGAGTAGAACTACTAAATATGAGATATCTAAGCAGTTATACCATGCTAGAATGACTGAGGGATCATCCGTACAAGACCATGTCCTGAAGGTCATTGATCTAATCACTAGATTGGATCAACTTGGTTTTGTGATGGATGGAGAATGAAGTCAGGATTTGATCCTGCAATCTCTCTCCAAGTCATTCACTCAGTTTGTTGTGAACTATCATATGAACAAACTGAATACCTCCTTGCCTGAGCTGTTAAATATGCTTAAGATAGCTGAGAGCCATATTAAGAAAGAAAAGGCTCCACTTCTTCTTGTGGGTAAAACTTCAAAGAAGAAGTCAGGTTTTAAGGGTTCAAAGAAAGCACTGAATCCTAAGGGTGGCAAGATGAAGAAGAAGGGGAAGAAAGTCTCTGGACAGAGTACCTGCTTTCACTGCAGCAAGGTAGGACACTGGAAAAGAAATTGCAAATTATATCTTGCAACTGTAAAGGTAGGTGCAAGCGATGCATCAAAAAGTATGTATGAGATACATACAATTTTGTCATTAAGTTTTTTCAATTCAGACCTTGGGTATTAGATACTGCCTGCAGTTCTCATATCTGTAAGTCATTGCAGGGGCTGCAGAACATTAGAGTGCTGAAGAAGGGTGACTTCGAGCTCTACGACACTGGAGGAGAATCAATCCAAGCAGAGGCTGTAGGGACATATATGTTAAAGTTACCTTCTGAAAAGATCTTAGAGCTAGAAAACTGTTATTATATACCTAAGATCATTAGAAATATTATTTCTGTATCGTTACTATTGCAACGAAATTATGAAATAAATAGAAAGAGCAATAGTTGCTCAATTTCTTTTTCTAATAAAATTATTTGTCATGGCGTTATTAATAATGGTCTTCTAATTCTATCTAATGACAATGTTTTTCATATTAATTAAAAGTAAAAAGCGAAAGAGAAAAGAGTTGAATAATACTTTACTTTGACATTGTCGACTTGGTTATATAAGTGAGACAAGGATTAACAAGTTATACAAGTTATACAAAGAAGAGTTCTTTGATCCTTATGATTATGAATCATTAGGTACTTGTGAATCTTGTCTTATGGAAAAAATGACTAAGGCTCCATTTAGTGGACATAGAGAAAAGACAAGTGAGTTATTAGGACTCGTACATATTGATGTATGTGGTCCTATGACAACAGAAGCCAGAGGAGGATACTCTTATTTTATAACGTTCACTGATGATTTATCTAGGTTTGGATATGTGTATCTTATGAAACACAAATCCGAAGCCTTTGATAAATTTAAAGAGTATCAAAGTATGGTCAATAAACAAACTGAAAAAAGTATTAAAATCTTTCGATCTGATCGAGGAAGAGAATACTTATCCAATGAATTTTTAGATCATCTTAAAAAAAAATAGAATTCTCTCAGAATGGACCCCTCCCTATACACCACAGCTAAATGGTGTAGCAGAAAGGAGGAATCATATTTTATTAGATATAGTGCGGTCCATGATGTGTCTTACAGATTTGCCAATTTTTTTCTGGAGATATACCCTAGAAACTGCTATTTATATCTTGAATAGAGTACCTTCAAAATCTGTGCCAAGCACTCCATATGAGATATGGAGAGAAAAGAAGCCTAATCTTAAGTATCTTAAGATATGGGGCTGTCCAGCTTATGTTAAAAGAAATTTTGGACATAAGTTGAGTGCTAGGGCAGATAAATACTTATTTGTAGGTAATCCTAAAGAGAGTATAGGATATCTCTTTTACCATCCTATCGAACATAAGGTGTTTGTCAGTAAATATGCTACTTTTATAAAAAAAGAGTTTATCCTAGAAAGAGACAGTGGGAAGAAAATTGAACTTGGATAAATTCAAGACCTACAAATGCAAGCACAAATGTGAACGAAAAACCGCCTTTTTCCTGTATAGGATCTTCCAGATTTCATCAAATCTAGGGCGGAATAAATTAAAAATTTTTATCCTATGCTATTTTAGATCTAATATCTATTAGATCTAATTTTATTATCTGTTATTTAAAATCTAAAATTATATCTAAAAGTATGAGAAATATAGACATACCTCAAGGATAATCTAATTACCTTGTAGATGATCGCAGCACTGCTTGAGGTTCTGATGTAGCCACGCAAGCGCCTGGCCTCTACCAGTATCCACTTAGGTAGGATCTGGAACATCTTCTCCTCGCGATTCTATGCTCCAAAAATCAGATCAATTTCTGATTTGGAAGTACTTCAGAACTCCTTCTGAAGTTGGAGCAGCAGCCTGTCGAAGATGTCCTGCAGCCTTCTGTTCCAGGCGAAACCACGCCTTGTACGTTTGCCAGATGAACGTCCAACTTCTTGGACGTGAAGAGGGGAGAAAAGAGAGCAGGGAGGATGTAGAGAAGAGGGGAGGGGCAGCAGCTAATGGGTTTTTTTTGCATAAAACAAGTTCTTTTTTGAAACCCTAGGTGCAGCAGGGTTTATATAGATCCTGTATGCTGCGCAGTGCCACATCATTCGACCAATCAGAAATTTTCAATATATTCTAGAAAAATTCTGATTGGTGGAGTGATATCATCTGATCACATTAGATAAGAATCCCCATGCTCTCTCCTATGTTGGCGCCAACATTGGATAAGCACAAATAAGGTGGCGTCAAAGAGTCCAAGTTTATCAGGACTCTTTGGTTCTTATCCATTTGGGGCGCCCACTTAAATCCAAGTTGAATACTCTCGTTCTCAACGAATACCTGTACTCTCGCTCCGGTGTCTCCACACCGTAGACTCAAGACTCATCTATCCTAAAGAAGCAATTGTACACCAACCTTCCAGATCGATCACCATCCTCGTGATGATCCTATAGTCAGGAGAAATTTATGAGTTAGTTATGTAAATTCATACCTTAAATTTTTAACTCTTGAAAATATGAATTTACATTCTCACTAACTCAAAGGATGTATCACAGACACAATGTACACAATATGATAGAAGAATAACCTTTTTATTTATTTATAGTCAAAATTATAAATTTGCCCTTAGTTCTGTACAGGAATGTATCAGCCAATCTGGCATCTAGGGCACACATCTAACAAACTCCCACTTAACCTAATGCCAATTGGCTACAGATCTAAGTCCCATCTTCTCAAGATGGGCTTCGATCTTCTGTTGGCCCAATGGCTTAGTTAGCGGGTCTGCCATATTATCTGTGGAGTCGACTCTCTTGACCTCGACATAGCCTTTTTCGAGGTAATCACGGATCAAATGGAATCGTTGCTCGATGTGCTTGGACTTCTGATGAGACCTTGGCTCCTTAGCTAGGGCTATGGCACCATTATTGTCGCAGTAAAGAGGGATGGTATCTGATGACATTACTCCAAGCTCTGCGGCAAACTTCTTATACCAGAATGCCTCCTTTGCAGCTTCCGATGCAGCAATATACTCTGCCTCTATGGTGGAATCTGCAATTACCGTTTGCTTGGAACCCTTCTAGCTAACTGCACCACCATTGCAAATGAACAGACTCCCAGATGTTGACTTTCGATCATCTATATCAGACATAAAGTCTGAGTCTGTAAATCTCTGAATTTGGAGTTCTCCATTCCCAAAGACTAGAAATATATCCTTAGTCCTTCTCAAGTACTTAAGGATACATTCAACAGAAGTCCAGTGCTCTTCGCCTGGATTTGACTGATATCTACTTGTGGCACTCACAGCATGGGCTATATCAGGTTGTGTACATAGCATGGCATACATGAGGCTCCCTATTGCCGAAGCATAAGGGATCTTGCTCATGCGTTCAATCTCCTCTGATGTGCTAGGGCACATCTTCTTGGAGAGATGAATGCCATGTCTAAAAGGCAATAAACCTCTTTTAGAGTTATCCATGCTAAATCTTTTTAGCACCTCCTCTATGTACATCTTCTGTGAAAGTCCCAGCATCCTATTTGGTCTATCTCTATAGACCTTAATACCCAGTATAAAGGATGCCTCTCCTAGATCTTTAATAGAGAATTTCTTAGACAACCATACTTTGACTGAGGTCAACATGAGAATGTCATTCCCAATTAGGAGGATGTCATCCACGTACAATACAAGGAAGACAACTCCGCTCCCACTGACCTTTTTGAATACACATGGTTTCTCCTCATTCTTGATGAAACCAAACATTTTGATCACATCATTGAAACGATTATTCCAACTCTAAGATGCTTGCTTAAGTCCATAAATGGACCTTTGCAGTTTGCAGACCTTGTGATCATCATCACTGGATGTGAAATCAAGCGGTTGTTCCATATAGATATCTTCCTCAAGATATCCATTTAAGAATGCTATTTTCACGTCCATCTACCATATTTCATAATTGAAATAGGTTGCAACAGTAAGCAATGTGTGGATGGATTTTAGTATAGCTACAGGCGAGAAGGTATCCTGATAGTTAATGCCTTCGCGCTGACTATAACCTTTCGCTACGAGCCTAGCCTTGAATGTCTCCACATTCCCATCTGCACCTATCTTTCTCTTGAAGATCCATTTACACCCAATAGGTACAATACCTTCAGGTGGATCTACCAAGGTCCAGACTTGATTTAAGTGCATCGAGTTAATTTCTGATCTCATTGCCTCTAACCATTTTTCGGAGTCGATATCTGATATCGCCTCATCATAGGTCTTGGGATCATCACCATGAACCCCATTTTCTGTGAGGAATATTTCTTCTACATCTTCTTGTATTACCTAAGTACCTTTCAGGAGGACGAAAAATTATAGTCGATTTACGAGGTAGAAGAGGTTGTGTTAGGACTGGTTCTGATTGATTAGGTTCCTCAGGTTCTTTAGCTCATTGCTCTTGGGAGACATTCTCCTTGAGCTTAATTATTCTTCTGATGCCACCATCTTGAATAAACTATTTTTCAAGAAAAATAGCATTTCGACTCACAATTACATTGTGGTCTTCCAGAATATAAAAATAATATCCTAATGACTCTTTAGGATATCCTATGAACCGAGCTCTAAAAGATCTGAACTCTAACTTGTCCGTCTGCTGTCTCTTGATATGAGCCGGACAACCCCAAATTCTGAGATGATTCAGACTTGGCTTCTTACCATGCCATATCTCATACGGTGTGGTAGAAATGATTTTAGAGAGAACTCTATTCAATACATAAATTGCTGTCATGAGACAATGTCCCCAAAGAAATTTTGGGAGGTCTGTGAAGCTCATCATGGAACGGACCATATCTAATAGGATCCGGTTTCTCCGTTCTGAAACTCCGTTGAGTTGAGGCGTTCCAGGTGGAGTCCATTGAGAGACTATACCATTGTCCTTAAGATAGTCTAGGAATTTTCGACTAAAGTATTCACCTCCTTGATCTGATCGAAGAACCTTAATGGGCTTTCCTGTTTATTTTTCTACCTTATATCTGAATTTTTTGAACCTTACAAAGGCTTTAGACTTGTGTTTCATTAGAAACACATACCTGTACCTAGACATATCATCGGTAAAGGTAATGAAGTAGACAAAGTTGCCTCTAGCCGGCACATCAAATGGGCCGCACACATCCGTGTGTACTAGGGCAAGTAGGTCTGTGGCCCTTTCCCTATGTCCCACAAAAGGGAGCTTAGTCATTTTGTTTTGAAAGCATGATTCACAAACTGGATATGACTCGGAAGTCAACGGACTCAGTAGCCCGGATTTCTTCAATTTGTTAACCCTATCTTCTGCTATATGACCTAGCCTTAAGTACCACAGATACTTATCATTTAGACTATCTCTAGGCCTTTTAATTCCTATGGCATTCACATTTTGCTCAATATTAAAAACAGATACATCAACATGTAATTGATAGAGACCATTAATAACAAAACCATTTGCAACTTTATTATTTTCATAAAATATGTTACAATGGTCCTTATGAAAGCTAATCACATAGTCTTCTTGTGCTAAACATGAAACAGAAATCAAATTCCTGCTTGCTGCAGGCACATAATAACAGTCTCTTAAAACTAAATCTAATCCTAACGGTAATCGCAGAGGGTAGGTTCCTACGACCACAGTAGCAACTCTTGCTCTATTTCCGACACGTAGGATCATCTCCCCATCCCTCAGCCTCCTGCTCTCTTCAATACCCTGCATAGAAGTGCACAAATGAGTACTAGAACCAGAGTTAAGCACCCAACTGGATGCAGAAGAAATTGTAAGATTAGATTCGATAATGAGCATACCTCCAGAAGGACCATCCTTCTTGTTCTTCAGGGTGGCCAGGTACTGAGGACAGTTCCACTTCCAATGGCCTTCTGACTGACAGTGGAAACACTTTTCCTTTTTAGAAGCCTTCTTCTTCGGTCCTGTCTTCTTGTTCTTGCCATCCACCTTCTGCTTCTTCACGGACTTCTTTTTCTTTCCAAAAGACTTTCTCTTGGAAGAAGCCCGCTCCACAATAAGAACTGAGCCTTTTAAATCTTTCATTGAAAGCTCAGTCGTAACTAGCATATTCATTAACTCGGTCAAGGTACATTGCATCTTATGCATATGGAAGTTCATGATGAACTGACCATATACATCGGACAAGGACTGAAGGATCACATCAATCTGAAAATTCTCGTCTAAGATGATACCGAGCTTCTCAAGATCCTTGATCATTGTCAAACAATGATCTTGGACTGACTACCCATCATGCATCTTGGCTTTAAAAAATCTTTGACAGACTTGATACTTGGCCGCGTGACTCTGTTCACCAAACATCTCTTGTAGGTGAGCCAACATTTGGTGGGTAGTCTAAATATTTTCATGTTGGCACTGCAAATCATCAGACATTGCACCCAACATGTAGTACCTGGCTTTGTTATCATCATCCATCCACCTTTCCAGAGACGCTCTCTATTCAGCAGTCAGACGTACTGGCATGGCAGGTGGGTCCTGGTCCAAGACATGAGTCAATTTTTTAGAATCCAGAATAATTCTGTAGTTCCTCAACCAGTCCTTAAAATTTGGTCCGGTCAGTCTATGAGTGTCTAGAATTTTGGTCAGGGAGTTTGAGGCAGACATGTTTCCTGTAGAGAGTCAAAAGTTTCTAGTTAGATTTTGTAATCAGACTCAACCAATTTGTTTAGGGTTTTTATTTTTAAACAAATTAGGCTCCTACTATTTTCTCAGATCCCTACACTCCCTTGGTAGAGATGTGAAAATCTCTGTGATTAGTGATTTCTAGTGGGTGGTGCAGTCTCACCGACTGGCTCATCACCTCACCTAACAGTTATTGGTGATGGGTCAATCGATGAGTGGACAACTCTTGTCCAATGATTCTCTAATCATGGTGCACCCAAAACTTGATCTCTAATTCATGAAGCTCACCGTATCCGAGATATTACTCCAATCCTTAGTTAAGCCAAACCCACCATTTGCACGGACTAGATTCCTGATTGGGTCCCTCACCGTATCCAGAATATTGAGCCCAACCCATCCTCTAATTCGTAGCATCCAATGCCTAATGGACATGGTTGCGTCTTTCCGGTGCAACTGAGCCACTGTAACCAGTCGAGAACAATCAACCCCGAGAAGGGCCCGCATATCCATAATGGTGGAAGACCTAGACTTAATATTTTCTTAGGGAGATTTGATTTAGGTCTCTTTAAACTTGACTTGACATAGTCATAACAATTATGACTAACCTAGTGGCATGGGTCAACTCGAATTGCTAGCCACCTCAAATCAGAACTGGATCGACACATATGGTCAGGTAAGTGAGACCGGTGGGAGGGATATGCCATTAACTCGATAAGAATGCATTCAAGTCGAGTAGCTTCCAATTAAAAACCAGTCAGTCGCATCTGCTCAACTTACCTTAGACACCAAATTGTCGAACCAGAACTAATTGGGTTAGCCTACAATCCAGACTCTAACCACTGAGCCAAATTAGGTCTTAACTTGATTGAGTCACATCTAAATGTGATTCCACCTTGACCCAAACTTAATCCTATTAGGCTGGTCAATTATTAGCTTTCATGATCCCACCTAACCAACTCTTGATTCGGTTTGATCAACCGCTAGACCTAATTAAGCTACCCAAGCCCGAACCCAATCTTATGAAAATGTCTTAGATCTGAAATTCTCAATTTTAGATCTAACTTAATTTCATAAGCTTAATACATTAATTAAGTTTGGATTCATAAACAAAGCATGTAAAATAAATCCTAAGGTTTCAGGATCTAGGGTTTTACAGAAAAGTAAGTTTTGATTTCTGATTAAGGATGAACGCGTGGCACCCCTACACATCATATGAACACCCCATTGAATGGGAAAAGAGGGTCTTAAAACCCTACTTTGTTCTTATGATCAGACGGCCATGAGGAACACCTTAATCAAAAATATAAATTTAACTACAAAACTAGTTAGATCTAAATTAATATATCACATATATAATTTAAGATCTAACTAATACATGCTTTGCATACATCTCATGTATCAAAAATCAATCTAATTAACATGCTTTCTGATCTGATACATCACATATAATATCTAAAAAATAAAATTTAAATTGAACTATTCAAAATAAAAACTATTCTAGACAAGTTACTAGAACAATTCTACAACTAGTCTAGGCATGCAACAGATCAATTTTATGAAATAATTAAAATTTTATTTTTTATTTTTTGATCTGATTATAACAATTATAACATCAGAAAAAATAGAGAATAAATTATATTTTATTCATATTTTAATCTCATTAAAATATAAAATTTAAGACTATTCATGGATTCAATTAATCCTAGTCTAGTTATGCATCTCATGCATGTTAGATCTTCTTAGATTTAATTTTAAATATTTTGATTTTAGATTCTATCATATCTGATGTGACATCTGAAATCATTTAATATCAGATAAATTAAAATTAAAATCATATCTAAAATAGATCTGAAATAGAGCCAACAACCTGGCTCTGATACCACTTGAAGGAAAAACCGCCTTTTTCCTATGTAGGATCTTCCAGATTTCATCAAATCTGGGGGGGAATAAATTAAAAATTTTTATCCTATGTTATTTCAGATCTAATATTTATTAGATCTAATTTTATTATCTGATATTTAAAATCTAAAATTAAATCTAAAAGTATGAGAAATATAGACATACCTCAAGGGTAATCTAATTACCCTGTAGATGATCGCAGCACTGCTTGAGGTTCTGATGTAGCCACGCAAGCGACTGGCCTCTACCAGTATCCATTTAGGTAGGATCTAGAACATCTTCTCCTCGCAATTCTATGCTCCAAAAATCAAATCAATATCTGATTTGAAAGTACTTCAGAACTCCTTCTGAAGTTGGAGCAGCAGCCTGTCGAAGATGTCCTGCAGTCTTCTGTTCCAGGCGTCACCACGCCTTGTACCTTTGCTAGATGAACGTCCAACTTCTTGGATGTGAAGAGGGGAGAAAAGAGAGCAGGGAGGACATGGAGAAGAGGGTAGGGGGTGGCAGCTAATGGATTTTTTGCATAAAACAAGTTCTTTTTCGAAACCCTAGGTGCGGCAGGGTTTATATAGATCATGTATGCTGCGCAGTGCCACATCATTCGACCAATCAAAAAATTGCAATAAATTTTGGAAAAATTCTGATTGGTAGAGTGATGTCATCTGATCACATCAGATAAGAATCCCCATGCTCTCTCCTATGTTGGTGCCAACATTGGATAAGCACAAATAAGGTGGCGCCAAAGAGTCCAAGTTTATCAGGACTCTTTGGTTCTTATCCATTTGGGGCACCCACTTAAATCCAATTGAGCTAATGCCATAATCTAATTATGGCACCCAATTTAAAGTGGTTTGGACATGTGGACACTCCACAAAAATCCTCCAATGAATCTTCTTCAGTTTAAAATCCATATGTCAACTTTTGACAGATGTCCTAAAATAAAATTGGCAGGTACTAGAAATTAGCAGGTATTATCTTAAATTCATCTCATAAATTAAGACAAACCTTTTCTGAGCTGAACAAGCTTCAATTAGACTAAGAGAAACCTTTGCAAGGTTCTCTAGATGAGCCGATCACATTTGGCTCAGTAGAGACAGAAAAGATTACACGAGGAGAAAGTTAGGCTCAATCGAGTGCTAGCACGATTTCCTTGAACCTAATTAGATCTTATCTAAATCAATTGGGGTAGCCCAATTGATGACATCCAGATCTTAACCCTTGTTTGTGTGACCTAGTTAGGTTCAATTCTGTATGGTAATGAGACATGTCGTGATCTCATCATCGACATCATCGAAACTCCTTTCGATGGACCAGAACTCTTCTGATTTAGACAATTAGAATGATCGATCATCAAAATCATTCTAATTGCTCCCAAAATCCACCAGTGACACCTAGCAGTATATGGTGGCAACCCATCAGAACTGAAGACGAACCTCTTGGTGCAGCTACCTATGTGATTGAGGTCCTCTATCATGAGTCCCAACTAAATTAGGGTTAAGGTAAACTCGTTAAACCCAACATCAGTCATATGAATCAATCGATCGATCCGAGTCTGATGTGAAACCCAATGGAAAACTTTTTTCCATTATTTTACTCTGCCATGGCCTGGGCTTAAGGACTCAATCTTTCGATCATCATAGGACTACTCCTCTCATCTACCGAGGTTGATAGATCCCATTTTGGTGCGATCTGGTTCCTACAATGGATATGCTACAGCCAACATACACCTCAGGGTTCTGAATGGCTAGGAGATCGAGTTATGGTGTAGTCAAACTATAACACACTCAAGGTGAACCATCGATGCACCTCAGGTCAAAGAACTAGACACACAACTGCAGCATCGAGCTAATCATCGACGAGAAGGTAGACTTCCTTATGACTGCTCGAGGTGGTCACGCTCAATACTCTCATTCTCAACGAATACCTGTACTCTCGCTCCGGTATCTCCACACCGTAGACTCAAGACTCATCTATCCTAAGGAAGCGATCGTACACCAACCTTTCGAATCGATCACCATCCTCGTGATGATCCTATAGTCAGGAGAAATTTATGAGTTAGTTATGTAAATTCATGCCTTAAATTTTCAACTCTTGAAAATATGAATTTACATTCCCACTAACTCAAAGGATGTATCACAGACACAATGTACACAATGTGATGGAAGAATAATCCTTTTATTCATTTATAATCAAAATTACAAATTTGCCCTTAGTTCTGTACAGAAATGTGTTAGTCGATCTGGCATCTAGGGCACCCATCTAACAGTATGGGTTCGTTATTGAGAATAATGAAGCCCACATCATTGAGAATGATGAACCTTTGACCTATATGGAAGCCATCATGAGAAGGGACTCAGACAAATGGCTAGAGGCTATGAAATTCAAATTGGACTCCATGTATTCCAACCAAGTGTGGACTTTGGTTGATGCACCAAAAGGTGTGACCCCTATTGGATGCAAATGGCTCTATAAGAAAAAGATTGGAGCGGATGGCCAAGTTGAAACCTATAAAGCTAGATTAGTAGCTAAAGATTTCAGACAAAAATAGGGTATTGATTATGATGAAATATTTTCACCTGTTACCATGCTCAAATCTATACGAATTATGCTTGCAATAGCAGCATACCATGATTATGAGATTTGACAAATGGATGTGAAGACTACCTTCCTTAATGGTTATCTTGAAGAAAAGGTTTACATATTTCAGCCAGAAGGGTTTGTCTCAAAAGAGAGAAAATCAGGTATGCAAGCTTAAGAAATCTATTTATGGATTAAAACAGGCTTCGAGGAGTTGGAACATCCGATTAGATGTTACAGTCAAAGAGTTTGGCTTTATCAAAAATGTGGATGAACCTTGTGTATACAAGAAGACTAGTGGGAGTGCCATTATTTTCTTAGTTTTATATGTAGATGACATACTTCTTATTGGGAATGATATCCCAAGGTTACAATCGGTCAAGACATGACTATCTAGTAAGTTTTCCATGAAAGATTTGGGTGAAGCATCCTATATACTAGGAATAAAGATCTATAGGGATATCTAAGAGGATGTTAGGTTTGTCCCAATCCAAGTATATAGACTTAGTGCTAAAGAGGTTTAGCATGGATGGAAGTAAAAGAGGTTATTTGCCTATGAGTCAAGGCATACATCTCTCTAAAAGGATATCTCCTAAAATACCGAAAGAGAGAAATAGATTGAGTTCTATTCCCTATGCTTCGGTAGTAGGGTCAATCATGTATGCTATGCTATGTACTAGGCCTGATGTTGCCTATGCCTTAGGCATAGTTAGTAGATTTCAAGCTGATCCAGGAGAAGATCATTGAAAAGCAGTGAAAAATATTCTTAAGTACCTAAGAAGGACTAAAGATATTTTTCTGGTATATGGAGGATCTAATTTAAAACTAGAAAGTTATTTTGACTCTAGTTTCCTATCAGACCCTGATGATAGCAAGTCCACTTCAGGATATGTCTTTACTCTTAATGGTGGAGCTGTTAGTTGGAAAAACTTCAAGCAGCAGACTGTAGCTGACTCAATCACTGAGGCAGAATATATAGCTATAAGTGAAGCCGCCAAGAAGCTGTCTGGATAAAGAAGTTCATCATTGAGTTGGGTGTCATTCCTGAGATTAAGAATCTAGTACCACTTTACTGTGATAATACTGGAGTAGTTGCTCAAGCAAAGGAACTAAGGTCTCATAATAAATCCAAGCACATTCTAAGATGCTTCCATCTCATTCGTGAAATAATCGAAAGACAAGATGTTGTGATTGAACGAGTAGAAACAAAGAATAACATAGCAGACCCATTCACTAAGGCTCTACCACAGCAGCAGTTCGATCGCCATCTCGATTGTATGGGGATAAAATATAAGGGCAATTGGCTTTAGTGCAAGAGGGAGATTGAAAGGAATATACCCTACAAGCCAATCGAAATTTGTATTTTGATGGGTTTTTCTTGTAATCTTTCAGACTTATGTATTGACTCTTTAAATAATAAAAGATATTTTTCATCATATGCTGCATCTTACTTTAGTAATGATTATGATGAACTTCATAAATCAGGAAAATGGGTTTAGGATTATGATGAGATCATACCTATGAGACCTAAAATTCTAAAAATCATGATTTAAAATATTCCTAGTCATAGGAGTATTGAGTAGGGGATCAATGTTCCAAATATATTAGCACTTTTTATGTATGCTCGATGGAGAAGGTGGCAGATCTCATATGCCACTTGCGTGAGACACTAATACAAGGAAGTGGGTACTTATTAGAGAATGAGTTCACTCAATTGATCTGACTTAAGAAACATCTTATAGAATTTACTTACCTATCAAGAGATATTTTTTTATAGTGGGAGTTGTGCATGTAATCTTTTGACCTGAGACTACCATAGAACCTTGTATACATGAATTCATATTTTTTGGTTCATACTCATTCATGACTTAGTCATGTACGGGGTGTTCTAGATATGATAGAATGTGTATGGAGGTTGTGAGTAGGTCAACATGGAATCAATCACTCCTGGTAAGAGAAAATCGCATCCTACTTGTTCTAATCGATTGATGATTCAGGAAGCCTTTGATAAAAGCAGAACGAAAATTAGAAAGAGTTTTTAATATTTTATTAATTGAATCATCATATAAGATTGAGAGAAATATGAGTATGATATTGGATTTGACATCATTCCATATCCAGAGTCATATTCGGGATGCAGGGAGATCGCAGGATCAAATTGCACGATAACTTTCCATTGAAGGATATTTTTGATATTTTTATTAAAAATTTTATATTTTTTAAGTAGACATGATACATTGCTAGACATCAATCTTGTCTTATTGATTTGATCGAATTAAAAAGTTTAATTCAATCACCAATTAGAAAGAGTTCTAATTGCTGAAATTGGGTTAGCTCGATTGGATCTAGATTGGTTAGATTAAATTCTAATCAAATCAAATCAACTTGAACTCAGAACTATTATTGGCTAGATATGGAACCCAATGGGTCACACACAAAGGGTATTGATCAGGGGTCTAATTGGATTAGATCATGTTTGCAAAATTGACATGCTAGCACATGTTGCAAAAAACTAGCTCCTTGTTTCGAATCGGGTTTAAAATTGATCCCATGTTGGGCTAATTAAAGCCAAATTAATTCAAATCAATTTTGATTTTGAGTTGGTTCAGCCCTTGGCTACATGTATCAAAACTTTGGAGCCAGGAAATCAAGTCTTCATGAGTCAAAAATTTTTCTTGTACGTGGGTGCAGTTTTTGTGTGCAGAAACAGTTTTCGCATCCCATGAGATGGGATGCTTCATTTTCAAGCTTATCCTATGTTCCATGATGAAATAAATTTTTTAATAATTTTTAACTTTATTTTGAGCATGAATAATTTTTTTAAAGTTAAAATTTCTTTTGGTTTAATCGTAAAAATTTGTTGAAGTTGAAAATCCTGTCAGCCTGATTCATGCGCCTGACCAAGAGTCCAACTTGTGAAGGACTCTAACCCATTTGTCACACCACTTCTTAATCTAAATTTTTTTTCATGACATTCTCATGCTAGTTCCTTGATTTGTTGCTATTGGATGAACAAAATTACATTGATGGATGGTGGAAAAAAATTATGCCATGGAAAGCTGTGCGATGCATTGGAGAATCATCGAGAAAAATGTTCCGAAGAGTCCTTCTGCATGAAGTATCTCTTGGATTTTTTCTTGATGATTGCCATATGTCAAAAACTTTTAGATGGGCATGAAAATTCATCAGGGGGTATGAGATTTTTTGATGGATGCGAGATGGTGCATGGAAGGGGCGCGAAAAATTCCTAAAGGCAACCCATCGCTAAGTATTTAAACGGGGGTGCACCGGGGGATTAGATTCATTCAGATTTTCAATTCCTCCTTTCTTTCTAACATCCTCTTCCTATTGTCTAATTAGTCTCTTCCTTCTGTTATTAAGATAAGTCCAAAAATAGAAAGGATAAGTCCGATTTTAGGACAAGAGTCTAGGAAGAGAATTAAGGAAGACAAGGAGAGAAGAAAGGTAGGGATAGGAAGGCTAGGAGAAGAGGAAGAGGGTCTTGAAGTCCTGATGTTCAAAAAAATTCTCAGAGTGAGAATTTTAGAGGAGAAATCATCTCAAAGAGTTGGTGTCCTAATCATAGCCCTGTATGAATCACCGTTGGATGGCGAACACTTGGGTACCTGGTGGAGGTTCTGTTGAAATTTGTATTAAGCACTGCAGGTATTCTTCTATAACTTAAATTTAATCTTAAATTTATGTTATATATGATTGTTAATCATCAAGAAGATGCTGGTTTAAGGCTTTAATATTTAAACTTTTTTTATTAAAATTTTAAAATCCATTATGTTTTCACTGTGCATGCCCACCCTGAAACCCTACAGAATGTTCCTTCTATACTCCTTAATCTTAGGAAATTATATGGAAAATAAAGTTGAACTGCTAGATATGAGATATCTAAGTAGTTGTTCCATATTCGAATGACTGAAGGCACATCTATACAAACTCATGTCCTTAAGATGATTGATTTGATCACTCATCTGGGATAGTTGGGTTTCACTATGGATGACGAACTTAGCCAGAATTTGATCCTGTAGTCACTCTCCGATTTCTTCTCTCAGCTTGTCATTAACTACCATATGAACAAACTGAATATCAGCCTATTTGAACTACTGAACATGCTCAAAACAACAGAGAGCCATTTCAAAGGTGAAAAGGCTCCAGTTCTTCTTGTTGATAAGATCAATAAGAAGAAAAACAAGAAGAATTCCAAAAAAAATTAAACCCTAAGGCTGGTATCTCCAAGAAGAAGGTGAAGAAGATCTCCATCAAAGGTACTTGCTATCACTGTGGCAAGGATGGGTATTGAAAGAGGAATTCAAGGAATACCTTGCAACCGTAAAACATAAAAAAATAAATATTGCTAAAGGTTTATATATGATACAGACAAACTTATTATTAAGTACTTCAATTTTAGATTCTTGGGTATTAGATACCACCTGTAGCTCACATCTTTGTAAATCATTGCAGGATCTACAGGAAATAAAGTTTGAATAAAGGTGACTTCAAGCTGTTCGATGCTGTGGAGAGTCCATTCAAGCTGAAGCCATGGGAACTAAGATTTTGAAGTTTGTCTTCGGATAAAATTTTAGAACTGAAGATCTGTTATTATATTCCTAAAGTTGTTAGAAATATTATTTCTGTACCCTTATTGTTAGAATAAAATTTTGAAATAAAAGCTAAGAACAATGGTTGTTCTATCTATTTTTCTAATAAATTTTATGAAAATACTTTTGTTGATAATGGTCTTCTATTCCTATCACTTAATGATAATGTACTTTATATTGATAATATAAAGAAAAAAAAAAGAGAAGATATGAATGTCACATACCTCTGGCAGTGTTGACTTGGTCATATAAATGAGTCAAGAATTAACAAGTTATATAAAGATAAATTCTTTGATCCTTGTGATATTGAATCATATAGAACTTATGAATCTTGTCTCGTGAGTAGAATGATCAAGACTCCATTTACTGGATATGAAAAAAGACAAGTGATATTTTGGATCTTGTATATACTGATGTTTGTGGTCCAACATTGACTCAAGTCAGAGATGGATACTCTTACTTCATCATATTTACTGATGATATGTCTAGGTTTGGATATGTATATTTCACAAAATACAAATCCGAAGCCTTTGACAAATTTAAAGAGTATCAAATAATAGTTGAAAAACAAACTGTTAAAGTATTAGAGCTCTTCGATCTAATTGAGGAGGAGAATACTTGACTAGTAAATTTCTTGATCATTTAAAATAAAATAATATACTCTCTCAGTGGATACCTCCTTACACTCCATAATTAAATGGTATTGTAAAAAGGAGAAATCGTATCATATTAGATATGGTGCGGTCTATGATGTATTTCATGGATCTTCCGATCTCCTTTTAAGGATATACTCTCGAGATCACAGCATATGTTTTGAATGAAGTACCATCCAAGTCTGTCTCTAGTACTCCATATGAGATATGGAAAGCAAAGAGACCCAATCTTAAACATTTTAAGATTTGGGACTGCCATGCTTATGTGAAAAATGTTGATGGATATAAGCTCAGTGCTAGATCAGAAAAATACAAGTTTGTGGGTTATCCCAAGGAGAGTATAGGATACTACTTCTATCATCCTACTCAATAAAAGTTGTTTGTTGATAGGCATGCTATTTTCTTGGAGAAAGAGTTCATCCAAAAAGAGGGCAATGGGAGGTCTATTGAACTTGAAGAAGTTCAAAACCTACAACTTATCTAGAATTCACAAGCTGATTCTCAACCAGATGTATCCATTATTGAGGCACATCCACTACATATACCTCTTCTTCGAAGGTCAAGTAGAGTGCGTAACGAAGGAACCAGATCGAGGGTTTCAGGGTTAAATCTTGAAACTTTTTCAACATCAGACAGCGGAAGACTAAAATAAATCAAAATTTATCTTATAAAATTAGAGAATCTCTAGATCTAAGATTCTATTACATGATTATTACATGACATTAAATCAGAATTAAAATATAAAGAGTAAGAACTATATGTTGATTATATCAACATGTTTCTATACTACATCTAATGTATGTAAAAAATAATAGATCGGATCTATTACCTTGCAAGTTAGACGTTCTAACTTTGCTGATTTGAGCTTGAGGATGATGTTGTGAGCCGTACATGCATTCAGTCTCTAGGAGTCATTCACATGAGCCCACGAATTACGATCAGAAGTCCTAGTCCAGGAAATCAGCACAGTATGCTAGTACTGTGCTGATCTTTGTTCAACGGTCGATCAGATGCCTCCTTCTTCTTGATTTGGACTCTTTCAAAGATGAGAAGTAGGAGAAGGAGTTTTAGATGTGAGACACTCTCAGAAAACTCACAGATGGAGGAAGAGAAGAGGTAAACTCAACAACCCTAGAAGAAGACCCTCTTCTTCTTCTCTTTGCTCTAACCCAGACACTTAGTTTTGTGTCTATTATATCTCCAAGCTTCAATATTTTTTTTTTTTGATTTTTACATACCTTAAAGGTCTCTCAATGCTCTATAATCCACAAAAATTTTAAGAAAAAATTCATCTTAAATCAAGAGATATGAAGAATCTTTGTCTAGGTCAAATACATAGTCAAGAAAAATCCAAACAGGGCAAGATAAGGGGTGCCCAACTCTTGGGTGCCCCTTCCTTTTTTTTTTCTATGGACCCACCTACAAAGGGTGCACAATATGTGCCATAAAACTCACAAAAATTTTAAAAAAAATTTGGATAAAATCAATGCCATAAGGAAAGAATTTTGGTTTTCTAAAATTCTATCTCATAGAATTTGAAATTCAAACTAATTCCTACTTTGACTTGGTTCACAACCACATTCTATGTAAAAGAGAAAGAGTGAAAAGCTTTGGGCATGCATGAAGGTCTGGGAGAGAAGGTTTTGTCACACAAAATAAGAGAGTGGGCGTGGGGGGCTAAGGTGGTGCAAGGTAGAATCCTAGTTTTACTAGAGTTCAATCTATGACTTGTTCAAATTTAGTTTCTCAAACCAAATTAGATCAAAACTAAATCAACCTAATTAAGAACATAATTTAATCAGATTAAATTAGATTTAAATCTGATTTAATTTTTTAATTAAATTAGAAATTAGGTTGACCCAAGTCCTAATTGAACTAGGACTAGTTTTTTCTTGCACTTGGCTTATCCAATAAACCAATTGAACTTGATCCAATCAAGCTCAAACCAAATCTAATTAAATCATATTCAATTAGACTTAATCTCAGCTCATTGGATTAATCAAATTAAGCCAATTAGCAATCAAATTGCTAATCAATCCTCCTGCAATACTTGCACTAGGTTAAATATCAATCGCTTTGATTGTTTAACCCTAGAACGATTCTTAATCATTGATCAACTATCCGATCAGATCGTAAACTCTAATGTGTGTGACCTCATAGGTCCGAACCTAAGTCAGTAGCATAGAAATAAATTTCTGTACCAATCGAAGTGACCATCTAGCAATGGTACCCGACGGTCGGATAGGTCGAATGTGTAGAACAACATCCTTAGAACCCATGCGGATATAGTTTCCATATAATTCATCCCCTTGACCAAAATACTCATAGGACACCTCAGAGTTCAACTGTCAACTCTGATCAGGTTATCCACATTGTATTTCAAAATATCAAATCAATCTGATGGATTACCCTAGCCAAGGTTTTGCTAAATTGAAATACAGTGACTCATTCTTCTCCAACTTTTGGAGTGGTCAATCCCATCTTGATCACACTCCGACTTCGCAAGTACTTGACTGTGCCTAGAAGCCTTCCGTCACTGAATTAAAAATTCAGTTAGTCCAGTACCAAAGCACAGTGAGTTGCTTGCAAGTCACTGAGGCGATCTCAGGTCTAAGGGACACTTATACCTATATCCCATCAGAGATATTCTCGATAGCAGAATACTTTTGGAGTTGGTCACGTTCAATGATGATGTACCCTTACATCTCACCTGTATGCCATACCAGTGTCTTCACACTCCTTGGTTAAGAGGACAACCAACCCATATGGCCTATAGCGACCTATGCTCGATAGAAGTTGTCATCCTTATTAACAGCCTATCATTTGATCGTGAACAGTTTTAAGGACCACCATCTCTTTAACGAACCTAAATAGTCCTAAAGATTTCATCACAACAACGAAGTTCATTAAAAGATGAAAACTTATGATGAAAATGTTAAAAATATATTTTATTTATTAACAAATCAATTACAATACAAGGTTGCTCAACCGTCAACAGACTGATGATTGGCTTTTGGGACATACTTCTCAACAACTCTCACTTGTCCTAAAGCTAGTCGATACAGTATCTAATACCCATCTTCGACTTGTGGTTATCGAACTCCTTTATCGCCAGGGCTTTTGTGAAGGGGTCGGCCAGGTTCTCCTTTTCGTCGATCTTTTGAAGATCGACGTCACCTCGATCCATGATCTCCCAGATCAGATGGAAGTAGTGCAAAATGTGCTTCGTCTGCTGGTGTGCTTTGGGTTCCTTTGCCTGAGCAATGGCACCAGTGCTGTAACAGTAGAGCAGGACCAGACCATCGAAGGAGGGTGCTACTTCGAGCTCGATGATGAATTTTCTCAGCCACATAGTTTTCTTCAGGGCATCCGATGCTACGATGTACTCTGTCTCACAAACAAAGTCTGCCACAGTATACTGCTTGGAACTCTTCCAGCAGATGGATCCACCATTCAGAGTAAAGATATAACCCGACACGCTTCTACTATCATCATGGTCTGATTGAAAGCTGAAGTCTGTGAACCCCACAAGTTTCATATCTGACTCGCCATAAACCAACCAATGGATATGTCTATCTAATGAAACATAAGTCGGATTCATTTGAAATGTTCAAACAATTTCGAAGTGAAGTAGAAAAATAAACTGGAAAGAGTATTAAAACTCTTCAGTCCGATCGAGGAGGGGAATACCTTTCTGGTGAGTTTCTCACATATCTAGGAGAGAATGGGATTCTCTCCCAATGGACTCCTCCAGAAACACCACAGCATAATGGTGTGTCTTAAAGGAGATATCAGACTCTGTTAGATATGGTCCGATCCATGATGGGTTTTGCCAGCTTGCCGATATCCTTCTGGGGATATGCACTCGAATCGACCTATTATCTGTTAAATAGGGTTCCAAGTAAGTCTGTAATTAAGACTCCATATGAAATATGGACAGGATGTAAGCTAGCACTTTCACACCTTAGGATCTGGGGGTGCCCAGCCTATGTCAAACGGTTAGTTACAGATAAATTTGGATATAGGTTTGACAAATGCACATTCATAGGATACCTCAAAGAGACCAAAAGATATTTTTTCTACTATGCTGATGAACAAAAGGTGTTCATCAGCCTTAAGGCAATCTTTTTAGAAAAGGAGTTCCTTGGTGAAGAAATTGTTACCTCTAAGGTTGAACTTGATGAAGTTCAACAGGTAGAAGGACCGACACCAATAGTTGAACCTAAGTCGGATTTGATTAGATCAGATCTGGAAATCAATGTACCTGCATCATTAAGGCGATCCAATAGAATACCGCATTAGCCGGACAGATACTATAGTTTCTTGGTCCGGGACGGTGATCCCATCGAACTTGATGAGAACGATGAGGATCGATCACTTATATGGATGCAATGCAGAGATCTGATTTTGAGAAATGACTTGAAGCCATGAAATCTGAAATGGACTCTATGAAGGTCAACGATATATGGACATTGGTTGACCCACCTAAAAGGGTTAACCCATTGGGTATAAATGGATCTTCAAAAGGAAGAGGGGCACAGACGGAAAGGTGGAGACCTATAAATCCCATCTAGTTGTCTAGGAGTATCATCAACATTATGGTATTGACTATAACGAGACGTTCTCCCCTATGGCAATGCTCAAATCCATTCAGATAATGCTTGCAATAGCTGTCCATTTGGATTATGAGATCTGGCAGATGGATGTAAAGATAGCTTTTCTGAATGAAGAGCTAACCGAAGAGGTGTATATGATACAATCTGAGGGGTTTACATCCACAGATGAGTCCAAGGTGTGCAAGCTTCAGAGATCCATTTATGGATTGAAGCAAGCTTCTCAGAGTTGAAATATGCATTTTGATAAGGTGATCAAAACGTATAGCTTCGTTAAGAACGGAGAAGAGCCCTGCATCTATAAATGGGCAAATGGTCCAGTTATGGTATTCCTTGTCTTGTACGTGGATGACATTTTCTTAATCGGGAATGACATCCCCGCACTACAGGGAATAAAAGTTTGTTTATCATCGTAGTTCTCCATGAAGGACTTGGGTGAAGCATCCTACATCCTAGGGATGAAGATCTATAGGGATAGACCTAAAAGGATACTTGAGTTATCCCAGTCCACGTACATAGACACTGTGTTGAAGAGGTTCAGCATGGAAAATTCTAAGAAAGACTATCACCGATAGGCCATGGAATTTCTCTCTCTAAGAAGGATTGTCTGACAACTCCTGAAGAGAGAGAGCATATGAGTAGAGTCTCATATGCTTCGACCGTGGGATCTATCATGTACGCCATGATATGTACAAGGCCAGATGTGGCATACTCACTAGGAGTAGTGAGTAGATACCAATCTGATCCTGGAGAAAATCATTGGAAAGTGGTTAAAGCCATCCTTAAGTATTTGAGAAATACTAAGGACCAATGGTTGGTTTATGGTGAGTCAGATCTGAAACTTGTGGGGTTCATAGACTCCAGCTTTCAATCTGACCATGATGACAGTAGAAGCATGTTGGATTATATCTTTACTTTGAATGGTGGAGCCATCTGCTGGAAGAGTTCCAAGCAGCATACTATGGCAGACTCTATTTGTGAGGTCTGTACATCACAGCATTGGATGCCACGAAGGAAGCTGTGTAGCTGAGGAAATTCATCATCGAGCTCGGAGTAGCACCCTCCCTCGATGGTCCGGTCCTACTCTATTGTGACAGCACTGGTGCCATTGCTCAGGCATGGAACCCAAAGCACACCAGCAGACGAAGCACATTTTGCACCGCTTCCACCTGGTCCGGAAGATCGTGGATCGAGGTGACATCGACTTTCAGAAGATTGACGGAAAGGAGAACCTGGCCAACCCCTTCACTAAAGCCCTGGCGATAAAAAAGTTCGATAACCACAACTCAAAGATGGGTATTAGATACTGTGCTGAGTGGCTTTAAGACAAGTGGGAGTTGCTAGAAAATATGTCCCAAAAGCTAATCGTCAACCTGTTGACGGTTGAGCAAACTTTGTATTGTAATTGATTTGTTAATAAATAAAATATATTTTTAGTATTTTCATCACAAATTTTCACTTCTAATAAACTCTGTTGTTGTGATGAAGTTCTTAGGACTATTTAGGTTCGATAAAGAGAGGATTTATCGATTAGTCCTTAAAACTGTTCACGATCAAATGATGGGCTGTTAATAAGGACGACAGCTTCTATCGAGCATAGATCGCTGTAGGCCAAATGGGTTGGTTGTCCTCTTAACCAAAGAGTGTGGAGACACTGATATGGCATACAGATGAGATATAAGGGTACATCATCATTGAACGTGACCAACTCCAGAGCATCTTCTATCGAGAATATCTCTGATGGGATATAGGTATAAGTGTCCCTTAGATCTGAGACCACCTCAGTGACTTGCAAGCAACTCACTGTACTTTGGTATTGGATTAACTAAATTTTTAATTCAGTGAAAGAAGGCTTTTGGGCACAGTTAGTACTTGCAAAATTGGAATGTGATCAAGATGGGATTGACCACTCCATGAGTTAAAGAAGAATGAGTCGCTGTATTTCAATTTAACAAAACCTTGGCCAGGGTAATACATCAGATGGATTTGATATTTTGAAATACAATGTGGATAACTTGATCAGAGTTGACAGTTAAGCTCTATAGTGTCCTATGAGTATTTTGGTCAAGGAGATAAATTATATGGAAACTATATCCGCATGGGTTCTAAGGATGTTGTTCTACACGTTCGACCTATCCGACCGTCGGGTACCATTGCTAGATGGTCACTTCGATTGATACAAAAATTTATTCCTATGCTACCAGCTTAGGTTCGGACCTATGAGGTCACACACATTAGAGTTTATGATCCGATCGGATGGTTGATCAATGATTAAGAATCATTCTAGGATTAAACGATCAATACGATTAACATTTAACCTAATACAAGTATTGCAAGAGGATCGATTAGCAATTCGATTGCTAATTGACTTAATTTGATTAAGCCAATGGGCTAAGATTAAGTCTAATTGAATATAATTTAATTAGATTTGATTTGGGCTTGATTGGATCAAGTCCAATTGGTTTATTGGATAAGCCAAGTGCAAGGAAAAACTAGTCCTAGTTTAATTAGAACTTGGGTCAACCTAATTTCTAATTCGATTAAAAAATTAAATCTAATTTAAATCTAATTTAATCTAATTAAATTAGATTTTTAATTGGATCAAAACCTATTTTAATTGGGTTGATTTGGTTTTGGTTTGATTTGATTTGAGAAACCAAATTTGAACAAGTCATAGATTGAATCTTAGTAAGACTAGGATTCCACCTTGCGCCACCTTAGCCCCCCATGCCCACTCTCTCTTATTTTGTGCGACAAAACCTTCTCTCCCAGGCCTTCACGCATGCCCAAAGCTTTTCACTCTTTCTCTCTTACATGGAATGTAGTTGTGGATCAAGTCAAAGTAGAAATTAGTTTGGATTTCAAATTCTATGAGATAGAATTTTAGGAAACCAAAACTCTTTCCTTATGGCACTGATTTTACCTAGATTTTTTTTGAGATTTTTATAACTTTTATGGTACATATTGTGTGCCCTTTACTAGTAGTCCATGGCAGAAAAAGAAGGAGGAGGCACCCAAGAGTTGGGCACCACTTGTCTTGCCCTGTTTAGATTTTTCTTGACTAGGTATTTGACCTAGACAAGAATTCTTCATATCTCATTATTTAAGAAGAATTTTTTGTTAAAATTTTTGTGGATGAGATACCTTTGCGGCATATAAAAATCAGAGAGAAAGAGTGTAGGGGCATGGAGATATAATAGACACAAAACTATGTGTCTGGGTTAGAGCAAAGAGAAGAAGAAGAGGGTCTTCTTCTAGAGTTGCTATGTTCACCTCTTCTCTTACTCCACCTATGAGTTTTCTGAGAGTGTCTCATATCTAAAACTTCTTCTCCTACTTTCATCTTTGAAAGAGTCCAAATCAAGAAGAAGGAGGCATCTGATCGACCATCGAAGAAGGATCAGCACAGTACTAGCATACTGTGCTGATTTCCTGGATCAGGATTTCTGATCGTGATTCGTGGGCTCGTGTGGATGACTCCTAGAGACCGGACGCGTGTGCGGCTTGCAACATTATTCTCAAGCCTGGATCAGTAAAGTTAGAACGTCTAACTTGCAAGGTAATAGATCTGATCTATTATATTTTACATACATTAGATGTAGTATAGAAACATGTTGATATGATCAACATGTAGTTCTTGATCTTTATATTTTAATTTTTGATTTAATGCTATGTAGTAATCATGTAATAGGATCTTAGATCTAGGGATTCTTTAATTTTATAAGATAAATTTTGATTTATTTTAGTCTTTCGCTATCTGATCTTGAAAAAGTTTCAAGATCTAATCCTGAAACTCTAGATCTGGTTCTTTCATATTAAATATTTGAAAATTTTTTAAACTACAGCTATATGAGATTCCTTAGGATTTGATTGATAACGTATACACATACATACACTAAACATTATATCCAACCTACTAGTAGTTAAATAAAGTAAAGTTCTAATCTACCTCGATATAGCTTAGGATCTACTATTTTTTCTTTTGGATCTCGATCAAGCTTGCAATTTGTGCTCATAGGGGTGCCACTTCCTCCGACATTCTCTATCTCATTTTTTTTAATATTTTCTTGATATATTTGCTTTGATTAATGAAGATCTTCTTATTTGATTGCTTGATCTGGAGTCTGAGAAAGAAGTTCAATTCTCCCATACTCATCTTGAACTCACCTTACATAAGACTAGTAAATTCTCTATACAAGACTTCATTAGTAGCATCGAAAATAATATCATCAATATATAATTGCATAATCAATAAATCATTTGATTTTCTTTTTATGAATAATATTTTATCTGCATTATCTTTTTTAAAATTATTATTTATTAAAAACTTTCTCAATCTGTCATACCAAGCCCTAGGTGCTTGTTTTAATCTATTTTTAAAGCTTTCTTAAGTTTGTATACATGATTAGACAATTCTTGATTTTCAAAATCTGGAGGTTGTTCTACATCAACTTCTTCCTCAATTAATCTACTCAAAAATATACTTTTTACATCCATTTGAAAAAGCTTAAAATTTATGAAATAAGCAAATATTAAGAGCAATCTAATAGCCTCAAGTCTAGCAACCGGTGCAAAGAATTCATCAAAATTAATTTTTTCTTCTTGATTGTATTCTTATGCAACTAATCTAACCTTGTTTCGAATTACATTGCCCTTCTCATCTAGCTTATTCCTAAAAATTTTATTTTGTTCCAATTACTAAAAAATTTTCAGATCTTTCAACTAATTTCTAAACTTTATTTCTTTAAAATTGATTTAACTCTTCTTACATTGCTAAATTCAATTTGGATCTTTTTCAGCTTCTATTATATTTTTAAGTTTTGAATGAGATACAAATGCAAAGTGATTCATAGCTTTCCTAAGTGATGCTCTAGTTTTAATACTATGAGATGGGTCACCTATTATTAATTCCTTTGGGTGTTTGGGATCATACCTCCATTTCTTTGATAAATTTGATGTACCTTGCTTATCTTGAGGTTGTGACACATTTTCTTCAATATCTTGCTCCATATCTTTCTTTTAAGGAGTGTCTTCAATATTTATGTCCTTCAACTTCTTCTCAAGATTTTCTGTATCCACATCAAGCTCTTTTTTCTTTAAGAGAGTTAGTCTCATCAAAAATAACACGCACTGATTCTTCTACTATCAATTTTCTTTTATTAAATACTCTATATGCTTTATTATGAGATGAATAACCTAAGAAAATATCTTCATCAGATTTTATATCAAATTTTTTTAGTTTATCTTTATCATTTATTAGAATAAAAGATCTATAACCAAAAATTTTGAAGTATGAAATGTTATGCTTCTTTTCTTTGTAAAGCTTATATGTGGTTTTCTTTAAAATTGATCTAATTAGTGCTTTATTTAGCACATAGCATGCAATGCTTCCATCTAAAAATATTTTGATAGGTTGCTTTCACAAAGGATGATCCATGCCATTTTAATTAAAGTCCTATTCATTCTTTCTGCCATTCTATTTTATTGAGATGTCCTAGATACTAAAAGATTATGATTAATTCTATTTTTAGAACAAAAATTTTTAAACTTATAATTTTCAAATTCGGTTCCATGATCACTTCTAATATTCAAAATACTATATTTTTTTCTCTTATTATTTTATTAAATAAATCAACAAATATCTCAAAAGCATCATCTTTATGTGATAGAAATAAAATCTAAGTAAATCTTAAAAAATCATCAATTATAACAAAATTATATCTTTTTCCTTCAAAACTAGTAGTTGAAATAGGTCCAAACAAATTCATATGAAGTAATTCTAGTAGCCTACTAGTTGAGATAATATTTTTTGATTTGAAAAAAAAAATTTATTTGTTTATCAAGTTGACATGCTTTGCAAATTTTATTCTTTTCAAAATTTATTTTAGATAAACTTTTTACTAAGTCAAGTTTAATTAATCTAGCCAATGAATCCATACTTGCATGACCTAGTCTATTATGCCAAATCCAACTAAATTTATTTACTTTAGCATTTATAGCAACAAGACATTCAATGTTTTCATTTTTAAGTTCATCAAGATCAATAATATAAACATTGCCATGTCTTTTTCCTATGAATTTAATGCTTTCATCAAATGAACTAGTTACAATGCAACGAGATGATTTGAATGAAACATTGAAACCTCTATCACATAATTGACTAATGCTAAGCAAGTTATGCATTAAATTTTCTACTAGCAAAATTTTTTCAATATAAGTGGAGGATGTTATCAAGATATTACTGTGACCAATTTTATCCTTACCATTATCTCCAAAAGTTACTACACCTCCACCTTTAGTTTCAAGAGAGATAAATTGTGACTTATCTCTTGTCATGAGTCTTGAGCATCTACTATTAAGATACCACTTTCTTTTAGTTCTCACGGATGCTAAGCACACCTACACAAGTATTCAAGTAAACTTAGGTACCCAAGCTAACTTGGATCCTTCGAAGTTAGCATAAATAGTTTCTTTTGAAATTTAAATTTATTTTATCTTTGATTTATTTGAATTAAATATTTTGTATTCTACAAATTTATTTTTATTTTTATTATATTTATAACAAGTAATAGTTCTACCATAATTTTGAGATTTTACATATATATTTTTTAAAAATTTTTTGTTTGCTTAATGGATTATATCCTATACCAACTTTATCAAAAACTATCTTTTGATTATTAATCAACATTTATAACTTTTTAGAACTTAGCACGAATCTATCTATTATAGATCTTATTCTAGTCACTTCATCTTATAAGGATTCATTCTTTTCATTTAATTCATCTAGCTTACTTTGTAATTCCTTTATATCTTCTTCTATTTTAGCTTTATCCTTACTCAAAGTTTGATTTTCATTCTTTAGTTCTTTATTCTTATGAGATATTTTCTTAAAATTATAAAGTAATCATTAAAAGCATCATATAGTTCTTCGAATGTAAATTTAAAAATTAAATTATCATTGTTTACCTCATCCTACAATGCCATAAGGCAAAGGTTCTTCTCTTCTTTCCTTTGACAGTCTTCCTTACTTGAAGAGGAATCTTCATCATTGCTTCATGTTGCTTTTAGTGCCTTCTTTCTTGATTTCTTGAAGCTTTTCTTTATAAATGGATAATCTATCCGAAAATATCCAGACTTCTTATATTCATAGCAAAGAGGTTGTTCTTTTTTTTTTTCTTTCTTTTTCTCTTTGCTACCATCTCCCTTGCTGTACCTTTTTATTGGTTCAATTTTTTTTTCCTTCTCATGAACTTTTTGAACCTTCTTGCTATCATGGCCATCTCCTCATGATTTTTCAAATCTTCTTTGGAGTCACTCTCTTCCTCATGGATGGCAGCAGCTTTAAGGGCAATAGACTTCTTTTTCTTCACCTCTTCTTCTTTCTCTTGATTCATATTCAATTCATGGGTTATGAGTAAACCAATCAGCTCCTCCAATGTAAGATTATTTAAATCCTTCACCTCTTGAATGGTAGTCACCTTTGGTTCACAATTCTTTAGTAAAGATCTAAGAATTTTATACACAACATCACTATTAGTATAGTCCCTTCCGAGACTCTTTAAACTATTCAAAATATTAGTGAATCTTATGAATATTTTGGTGATTATTTTATATGGTTCCATTTTAAATAGCTCATATTTATGTACCAACATATTTATCTTTATTTCTTTGACTTGATTAGCATCCTCATGGGTGACTTTAAGTCCATCCCAAATCTTTTTGGCAAATAAACATGTTGATATCCTATCGAATTTATTTACATCCAAAGCACAATATAGAACATTCATTGCTTTGACATTAAGTTGAGCTAGTCTCTTGTCATGTTCATCCCAATCCTTTTCTGGTTTGAAGATGGGCACTCTATCAGCAGTGATTTTGAGTGTGTATGGGCCATTAAGTATGACATTCTACATATCATAATCTTATGCTTGGATGAAAATTCTCATTCTTGTTTTCCAATAGATGCAGTTTGTCCCATTAAAGAGTGGAGGTCTATTGGTTGATTGTCTCTCAACCAATAAAGTTCATCATTGTTTACCTCATCCTACAATGCCATACGGCAAAGGTTTGCCTCTTCTTTCCTCTGACACTCTTCCTTACTTGAAGAGGAATCTTCATCATTACTTTATGTTGCTTTTAGTGCCTTCTTTCTTGATTTCTTGGAGCTTTTCTTTATAAATGGATAATCTATCCGAAAATATCCAGACTTCTTATATTCATAGCAAAGAGGTTGTTCTTTTTTTTTTTTCTTTCTTTTTCTCTTTGCTACCATCTCCCTTGCTGTACCTTTTTATTGGTTCAATTTTTTTTTTCCTTCTCATGAACTTTTTGAACCTTCTTGCTATCATGGCCATCTCCTCATCTTTTTCAAATCTTCTTTGGAGTCACTCTCTTCCTCATGGATGGCAGCAGCTTTAAGGGCAATAGACTTCTTTTTCTTCACCTCTTCTTCTTTCTCTTGATTCATATTCAATTCATGGGTTATGAGTAAACCAATCAGCTCCTCCAATGTAAGATTATTTAAATCCTTCACCTCTAGAATGGTAGTCACCTTTGGTTCACAATTCTTTGGTAAAGATCTAAGAATTTTATACACAACATCACTATTAGTATAGTCCCTTTCGAGACTCTTTAAACCATTCAAAATATTAGTGAATCTTGTGAATATTTTGATGATTATTTTATATGGTTCCATTTTAAATAGCTCATATTTATGTACCAATATATTTATCTTTATTTCTTTGATTTGATTAGCATCCTCATGGGTGACTTCAAGTCCATCCCAAATCTTTTTGGCAAATAAACATGTTGATATCCTATTGAATTTATTTACATCCAAAGCACAATATAGAACATTCATTGCTTTGACATTAAGTTGAGCTAGTCTCTTGTCAAGTTTGGAGTTGGACACTCTATCAGTAGTGATTTTAGGTGTGTGTGGACCATTAAGTATGACATTCTACATATCATAATCTTATGTTTGGATGAAAATTCTCATTCTTGTTTTTCAATAGATGCAGTTTGTCCCACTAAAGAGCGGAGGTATATTGGTTGATTGTCTCTCAACCAATAAAGTTCCAATTGAGTTTGCCATTTAATCTTTAGCTCTATAACCATTAGGTCAACAACTAATATCAGAGCACCTACTCTGATATTACTTGTTGCCCAAGAATAGCCACCCAAGAGGAGGGGTAAATTGGGTATTTAAAAATTTAAGAGATACTTATGTAATTAAGTACTTAATGAGACAAGTTTATATGCAATAAGTAAGAACAATAAGTAAACAAGTGTACAATCACAAACTCAAAATTTTATAGTGGTTCGGCATCAAACTCGGTACTTACATCTACTCTCCAAATAAACCATTGAAGAATTTAACTATAATTCACTATAAGAATTACGGTCTGATTGTTTTCTTTAGGCTCACAATCCAATCCAGTTGGTTTTATCCTAGGCTCACCAACCACAACCGTATAATTATTATTTTACACGAGCTAACAATCAATCCTAATTGATTTTATACTTAGCTTACCAATCAAACCAAATACAATGTCCAACTCTAGGCTTGAATCCACCTAAATTTCTCATCCCAAGAAACTTGAAAATAAATATAATAATAATGAAGTTTAAAAGATAAAGAAATGCTCAACAAAGTCTGGAGAAGAAGTTGGAGTTGCTTTGCTTATCGGCTTGACTTCTTTCTTTGAATGCTTGAGATATGTGAGTGAAGATCTTCAATGATAATTTTTTGACTTCTTTCAGCTTGAGAATGGTGGAAAAATAACAAAAGATCAGTAGGACACTCTTCTCTTTCATTATTCAGCTCAAAATAGAAAAACTCTTCACTAGAGTTCTGAAAGATGTGCTTCAATGCTCCAAAAGTTTTCTTATATAATGCTGATATTTTTCACTATTTCAAATCATTTGAAGATCCTCTAAAAGGTATTTGATCCGTTGGAGATACGAAAATAGCTGTTGCAGGATGCATGGGATAAAAAGCTGTTCTTTCCAAAAACTAGCCATTACAGATACTGGGTCGGCTCAGTTTTTCTCTTAGTCAGCTCAGTTCATTACTAGATTGGCTCAATTCTTCACTGGGTTGGCTAAGTTTCAATGAGCTGAAAATCAGACTTTTTATCTTTTGATGCGCTTTTAGACTTAGTCAGCTATCTTTCTGGCTGAGTCGACTAGGTTGCTCATTGGATCGGCTCAGTCTCTTGGGTTCTGAAATGTTACTTTTTATGCTTTCTATTTTTTATGTCTTCTCAAATTGGGTCGGCTCAGTTTCTGACTGGATCGGCTTAGTTTGCGTGCCAAGCATGCCAAGAGTTGTTTACCAGCCTTTCTTCTTCAATTTTCTTTCTAGGCTAGATTTGCCTTATTTACTTGATTTTATTCCTCATTAAAATTCTTTCAAGATGTGTCTAGTTTGGGGAGCTTTCATAAATGATTTGATTGATGGTTTTCTATTTTGATTTGCTGAAAAATACTTATGGCAAATAAGCAAATTGAATTCAAAGCTACACATCCTCAAGAGCCATGTTAGTAATCTAACAATTTATACTTAAATACTTTTGTTATCATCAAAATCAATCTCAAGGTCAATAAGAGTACGTCGGTAGTGTTGTGCCCAAGGCTCAGGAGACCAAGGCTAAGGCCAAGGTCCATCATTCATAAGGGCTTCATGGAGGCTCTAGGGCTAGTTGGGCCCTAGGTTGAAAGGCTGTGGGCCTTTCGGGTTCTTGAGGTCTAGGTTATGTGGGCCTCAAGGGACCAACTCTTTATGGGCCAGGTCTGGGCCCAGGATAGGTGAGATTAGGTCGAGTCATGGGTGTACATAGGCTTGGGTTAACCTAATCTCCCATAGAGTTGGTCAAGGGAGTTTTGGGTTTGGGTCACTTGACCCTGTGTTTATATATACATGTACTGTATAGGTTTGATTAAGCCAAGAAATACAGATACTCTTTCTTCCAAGTCTCTCTCTCTCTCTTCTCCCTCTCTCTCCAGCCATTCTCCATGCCCCAGGAGCAAGAAACCCTAGGGTTTCTTGCCACCAGGTCCCAAAAAGGAAAGAAAAGAAGGGGAGGCGCTACCCCCTTCCCCCTTTGTGCCGCCAACTCCTTTCTCTCTCCCTCTCTTGCAGCCGCCCAAACATCAGGTCCAGGACCTGAAATCTCTTGCGAAGAGGTTGGTACAAGTTCCTCTCAGATCTGGAGTTGATCTGAGGTCGTTTGAGGCACGGGTGAGATCTCCATCAACAAATCTACAGGAAAGGCTGCAGCAGGACAGATCTGCAAGGTCTGTCTCCATCCACCTTCTTCCCTATCTAGAATATCCTGATTTAAGATCTACAAATTAGAAGACCTTGGTCCAGACCTGATCTAGTTAGGTACCAGATCTTGGATTTTTTAGAGGTGATTTCAGAGGTGTTCTTCATCTGGAACGAAAGGCTGACGAAGAAGACAGCAACCAGGCTGATTTCGTCAAGGGCTTTTGATCGAGTCCAGAAGTCTCCAGATTTATTCGTTGCTAGTTCCGCTGCACCCAAGGTCCGTGGGAGGAGCCGGGATCATGCTCCAATAGTTAGTATTAGAGCCACGGTGGTGAAGAAGCGGTTCCAAGTGCGAGAAGTTGAAGATCCCAAGTGCTGAAAATTTTTAGCAAGGTACCATCAAGGTATATTCTACACTTCTTGATTTTATATTGCTTGTCTGGCTTGGATCCAGTCATGGGCAGCAATATGAAGGTCGATTTCGAGAAGTTTGATGGCAAGAAAAATTTTTTCATGTGGAAAATCCGGGTGGAGGATCTTCTTGTGCAAGCAGATCTGGATCAGGCTTTGGATGAGAAGCCTGAGGGAATGACAGATAGACAGTGGGCATCGTTGGAGAAGAAAGCATGCTCGGTGATCAGAGGATGTTTGGTGGATGCGGCATTGTATTCGGTGCTGGAAGAAAAGACCCCGAGGGGCCTTTGGTCGAAGTTACACACCATATATATGGGGAAGAATATGTGCAACAAGCTGATGCTGAAGAAGAGGTTGTACGGTCTTCGGATGCAGAAGGGATCTGATGTGATTGGCCACATTCAGAGGTTCGACCAGTTGTGCATGGAGTTGATGAATATCGGGGTGAATTTGGATGAGGAGGATAAGTCCCTGTTGCTTTTGTGTTCGCTGCCAGGATCATATGACTCTTTGGTGACTACACTGCTCTACGACAAGGAGACTCTGGAATATGAGGACATGGTCTCGGTGCTGAGGTCTAATGAGCAGAGAGAAAAGTTGACCAGAGATCAGGCTCCTCAAGAGGGTTTGGCAGTAGGGGAGAGGACAGGTAGAGGCAGAGGCAGAAGCAAGTCCAGGGGGCGGTCCAAGTCCAGGAAGGGAAAGAAAGAGATGAAATGCTTCAAGTGCAACGAGTTCAGGCACTTCAAGCGAGAATGTCCACTATGGAAGAGCAAGAAGGGAGAAAGAAGTGGCTCAGAATCAGTGAGTGCAGTTGCTGGGCAGCAGGTGGAGAATGATCTACTTATGGTATCAGATGGTCACAGGCATTACACAGAGGAGTAGACACTAGACTCTGCGTGCTCACATCACTACACACCACACAGGTCTTGGTTTGCGACATACACTAAGACAAATGAGGGATCAGTGACTCTAGGCGACAATCATCCTTGCAAGGTGGCTGGGATAGGGACAGTCAGGGTGAGGATGTTTGATGGGATTGTGAGGACATTGACAAATGTAAAGCACGTCCTGGAGTTGGAAAAGAATCTGGTGTCACTAGGCTACTTGGAGCGCAGTGGATACAGCTTCAGCAGTAGGACTAGAAGCGGAGTACTGAACATCTCCAATGGAGCTATGGTAGTAATGAGAGGCAGGAGGTTGGACAATAACCTCTATCGCATGGAGGGATCTGTGGTGACCGGAGAGTCTGATGCAGCAGCTGCAGCACAGGACCAGCAGGGGGCTTACAAGATGTGGCACTACCGCCTAGGCCACATGGGTGACAAGGGGCTGAGGGAGTTGAGCAGGAGAGGACTCATCTCTGATCTGGAGGATGATGCTACAGGGGAGATCTGTGAGCCTTGCCAGATGGGAAAGCAGAGGAGAGTTCAGTTCAACATCAATACGACCCACAGTGCTACCCCTCTGGAGTTAGTACACACGGATGTGTGGGGACCAGCCCCAGTTTCAGCTAGGAATGGGGCCAGATACTTCATGACCCTGATTGATGATTTTTCAAGAAAACTCTGGATTTACTTCATGAGAGAGAAGTCAGAGGTCTTCACCAAGTTCAAGATCTAGAGAGCTGAGGTGGAGAAGGAGTAGGGAAGGAGCGTGAAGTGTCTGAGGTCAGATAATGGTGGAGAGTACACCAGCAGAGAGTTCCAAGATTACTGTGAGGAGTGTGGGATCAGGAGACACTTCTCAATTAAGGGGACTCCACAGCAAAATGGGGTGGCCGAGAGGATGAACAGAACACTTCTGAAAAAGGTACGATACATGAGGCTGCAGGCAGGGCTTCCAAAGGTGTTCTGGGTTGACACAGTTGACGCAGCGGGCTACTTGGTCAATCGGTCACCTCACACCAGGTTGGATGGTAGGCTTCCAGAGGTGTAGTCTGGGAGGACAGTTTGGCTGGGCCATCTACGAGTATTTGGGTGCATGGCCTATGTGCACATTGGAGCTGGTGAGCGAAGCAAGCTAGATGCCAGATCACGCAAGATGGTGTTTCTAGGCTATCCGCGAGGAGTTAAGGGATACAGGCTGTGGGATCCCTTGGAAAAGAAGGTCATCATTAGTCGGAATGTGACTTTTGATGAGGAGTCAGTCCTATGGAGACGAGCAGGCATGGAGGAGCAGCAGGAGCAGGAGGAGGTCCAGCAGGACACTGCTGGATAGCTTACCTCTTTGATTTTGCCTCTTGCAGGTACTATGGGAGGACATGACATTCAGGTGGAGAACCTACATAAGGTGTCTCCACAGGTGGAGAGGACTCGGACGGATGATCGAGGTAGAGAGGTCCAGCAGGAGTGAGCTAGATCGAGGACTAATATCGGTGTTGCCCTACACAAGCCCAAGAGGACCATCAGGCAACCGGACCGATATGGCTTCAAGGAGATGCTGTCATATACCCTGGTGACAGCGAATGGAGACCCATATACGTATCAGGAGGCTATTGAGAGCTAGGACAGAGAGCGGTGGGTCCAGGCGATGTCCGAGGAGATGCAGTCTCTCCACCAAAACCAAACGTGGCGATTGGTGCAGTTGCCACAGGGGAAGAGGCTCATTGGCTACAAATAGGTCTACAGTCGCAAGGAAGGGCCTTCAGAGCAGGGAGGTATCAGATTCAAGGCAAGGTTAGTGGCCAAGAGATACTCCCAGAAGGAAGGCATCGACTTCAGCGAGGTATTCTCTCCCGTCGTCAGACATACTTCCATCAGAGTGTTGCTGAGCATTATAGCAGCTTAGGATATAGAGCTGGAGCAGATGGATGTCAAGACGGAGTTCCTCCATGGGCATTTGTAGGAGAGGATTTACATGGAGCAGCCACCCGATTTCAGGGATCCAGGATCATAGGGAAAGGTTTGTCTGTTGCAGAAGTCGCTATACGGGCTGAAGCAGTCGCCAAGACAATGGTACAAGCGGTTCGACTCTTATGTGCGCAGCATTGGACTTTCCAGGTGCGAGTTTGATCCCTGTGTTTATGTTCAGTCTCTTGAGGATGGTTCTAGGGTGTTCCTACTCTTGTATGTGGATGACATGCTTATAGCATGCAAGAGTAGGAAGGTTGTGTAGGATCTGAAGGCATCCTTATCTCGAGAGTTTAAGATGAAGGATTTGGGCCCTGCAAGGAAGATCCTAGGCATGGAGATTTTCAGAGACCGAGCCCAGAGGGTGCTACATCTATCTCAGGAGGGCTACATACAGAAGGTCTTAGAGAGGTTCGGGATGAAGGGAGCAAAGCCGGCGGAGCTGCCACTTGCCGGTCACTTCAGACTCTCGAAGACCATGGTGCCACAGACTGAGGTGGAGGCTCAGGAGATGGAGACAGTTCCTTATGCTTCAGGAGTTGGGAGCTTGATGTATGCGATGGTCTGTTGTAGGCCAGACATCGCTCATGCAGTGAGTCAGGTTAGTAGGTTCATGGCACAGCCTGACAGGGAGCACTGGAGAGCTCTGAAGTGGATATTCAGATACCTGGTGGGTTCAGTTGGAGTTGGCATCTGCTACGGACAGCGAGGAGGTGCAGTGGGATACTCTGACATATCCAGGGAGGCTCAGGGGCTGATTGGCGGTTATGTAGATGCAGACTTCGGTGGAGATATGGATACCCGAAGGTCTACGATAGGCTTCATCTTTAGCCTGTATGGAGGTCCTATTTCTTGGAGATCGAGTCTGCAGCCTATCACGGCCCTATCCACTACAGAGGCGGAATACATCGGGCTGACAGAAGCAGCTAAGGAGGCAATTTGGCTGAAGGGTTTGTTGACGGAGATGGGCCTTACTCAGGAGGCCATTAGAGTGCACTGTGATAGCCAAAGTGCACTTCTATTAGCATAGAACTCAGTCTATCATGCAAGGATAAAGCACATCGACATTCGGTATCATCGGATCAGGGAGCTTGTGGAGGATGGCGAGGTGGAGCTGGTAAAGGTACACACCAAGGAGAACCCAGCTGATGCACTTACGAAGGTACTTCCACGGGACAGCTTTCAGAGATGTGTTGAGCTGATTCGGCTGATGGACAGAGTGGAGCTGGTTGAGGCCTTGGGACACCAAGATGGAGATTGTTGTGATCCAGGTGGTGTGCCCAAGGCCCAGGGGACCAAGGCTAAGGCCATGGTCCATCATTCATGAGGGCTTCATGGAGGCTCCAGGGCTAGTTGGGCCCTAGGTTGAAAGGCTGTGGGCCTTTCGAGTTCTTGAGGTCTAGGTTATATGGGCCTCAAGGGACCAACTCTTTATGGGCCAGGTCTGGGCCCAGGATAGATGAGATTAGGTCGAGTCATGGGTGTACATGGGCTTGGGTTAATCTAATCTCCCATAGAGTTGGTCAAGGGAGTTTTGGGTTTGGGTCACTTGACCCTGGTTTATATATACATGTACTGTATAGGTTTGATTAAGCCAAGAAATACAGATACTCTTTCTCCCAAGTCTCTCTCTCTCTCTTCTCCCTCTCTCTCCAGTCATTCTCCATGCCCCAAGAGCAAGAAACCCTAGGGTTTCTTGCCACCAGGTCCCAAAAAGGAAAGAAAAGAAGGGGAGGCGCTACCCCCTTCCCCCTTTGGGCCGCCAACTCCTTTCTCTCTCCCTCTCTTGCAGCCACCCAAACATTAGGTCCAGAACCTGAAATCTCTTACGAAGAGGTTGGTACAAGTTTCTCTCAGATCTGGAGTTGATCTGAGGTCGTTTGAGGCATGGGTGAGATCTCCATCGACAGATCTACAAGGTCTGTCTCCATCTACCTTCTTCCCTATCTAGAATATCCCAATTCGAGATCTACAAATTGGAAGACCTTGGTCCAGTTCTGATCTGGTTGGATACCAGATCTTGGATTTTTTAGAGATAATTTTAGAGGCGTTCTTCATCTAGAACGAAAGGCTGATGAAGAAGACAGCAACCAGGCTGATTTCGTCAAGGGCCTTTGATCGAGTCCAGAAGTCTCCAGATTTGTTCGTTGCTAGTTCCGCTGCACCCAAGGTCCGTGGGAGGAGCCGGGATCATGTTCCAACAGGTAGGTGGTAGAGGGCCTGACAAAATTGGACCACCCAATAGAATCTGATCAGGCACACGAGCGGCTCCATCGGTACACACATTATGACCGATAGACTGATAAAAATTCTATACCGACACTCTTTACTAGAATTGTAAAAATTTTTATATGTATATTTTAATTAATTTAATTTTATTATTTACTTATTGTAGACATGACAACTGGATCATCCACTAAACTAGTTGCAGTTGTGGTGGGCCACACACCAGTCTAGGAAGTCTGGTTGTTAGATGTGTGCCCTAGATGCCAGATTGGCTGACACATTCCTGTACAAATGTAAGGGCAAATTTATTATTTTGACTATAAAAGAATAAAAGGGTTATTCTACTATCACATTGTGTGCATTATGTCTGTGATACATCCTTTGAGTTAGTAGGAATGTTAATTCATATTTTCAAGAGTTGAAAATTTAAGGCATGAATTTACATAACTAACAAATAGCTCCTGACCATAGAATCATCACGAGGATGGTGATCGATCCGGAAGGTTGGTGTACGGTCGCTTCCTTAAGATAGATGTGTCTTAAGTCTACGGTGTGGAGACACCGAAGCGAGAGTACAGGTATTCATTGAGAATGAGAGTACTGAGCGTGACCACCTCGAGCAGTCATAAGGAAGTCTACCTTCTCATCGATGACTAGCTCGATTCTGCAGCTGTGTGTCTAGTTCTTTGACCTAAGGTGCATCGACAGTTCACCTTGAGTGTGTTATAGTTTGACTACACCATAACTCGATCTTTTAGCCATTCGAAATCCTGAGATGTATATTGGCTGTAGCATATTCATTATAGGAACCAGATTGCATCAAGATGGGATCTATCAACCTCAGTAGATAAGAGGAGTAGTCCTATGATGATCGAAAGATGGAGTCCTTAAGCCAATGGCCATGGAAGAGTGAAATAATGAAAAAGAGTTTTTCATTAAGGTTTCACATCGAATTTGGATCGATCGATTGATTCATATGACTGATATTGGATTTGACGAGTTCACCTTAACCCTAATTCAGTCGGGACTCATGATAAAGAACTCAATCACACAGGTAGCTGCACCGAGAGATTTGTTTTCATTTCTGATGGATTGCCACCATATACTACTAGATGTCACTGATAAATTTTGAGAGCAAGTAGAATGATCTTGATGATCGATCATTCTAATTATCTGAATCAGAAGAGTTCTGATCCATCTAAAGGAGTTTCGATGATGTCGATGATGAGATCACGACATGTCTCATTACCATACGAAAATAAACCTAACTGGGTCACACAAACAAGAGTTAGGATCCAGATGTCATCAATTGAGCTAGCTTAGTTCGATTGATTTGGATTAGATCCAATTAGGTTCAAGAAAATCATGCTAGCACACGATTGAGCCTAACTTTCTCCTCATATAATCTTTTCTATCTCGATTGAGCCAAATGTAATTTGACTCACCCAAAGAACCTTGAGAAGGTTTCTCACAGTCTGACTGGAGCCAGTCCAACTCAAAAAAGATTTGTCTTAATTCATGAGATGAATTTAAGATAACACCTGCTAATTCCTGTCACCTGCCATTTTCGTTTTAAGACATTGGTCAAATGTTGACCCATGGACCTTGGACTGAAGACCACTTGGCAAGAGGTCATTGGAGATTTTTTTATGGAGTGTCCACCTGCTAAATTGGGCCTCAAAGTGGGTGCCATATTCAAATTGGGCGTGCACCCCAAGTGGATAAGGATAGAGTCCCATGATATGAGGACTCTGATCCCTTGATCAACTTGGACTGTGGGGCACCAATCTCACTGTGCTTATCCAGTGTTGGCACCAACAGTAGAAAGGATTGTGGAGATACTTATCTAATATTATCAGATGACATCACTCCACCAATCAATTTTTTTTTTGAATTAATTAAAATTTTTTGATTGGTCGAATGATGTGGCACTGCATGGCGCAGCAGGGTCTATTTAAACCCCGTCTGTGCCTAGGGTTGAGAGACTCTGTGCAATAATCAGCAAAAGCCTAAATCCTCTCCACTTCTCTATGCCCCCTCTACTCCTCTCCCTCCCCTCTTCACGTCCAAGAGGTTGAGCATCCATCTGGTGCTTATCCAAGGCGTGGTGGCTTCCTGATTAGAAGGCTGCAGAGATTTATCGAGAAGCTGCTGCTCCATCTTCAAAAGATCTTTTGAAGATCTTCGAGATTAGATCCAGATCTAATTTTTGGAGTAAAGATTTGTGAGGAGAAGATAATCCAAATCCTGCTTGAGTGGATATCGATAGAGGCCAGGCAACTGCGTGGCTATTTTAGAACCTCGGGTATTGCTGCGATCATCTACAGGGTAATCTTGTTACCCTAGAGGTATTTCTCTATTCCTCATGATTTTAAATTTAATTTTAGATTTAATATCAAATAATAGGAATTAGATCTAATAGATCTTAGATATGAAATATTATAGAATAATTTTTTTTTGAAATATTCCACCCCAGATCTTATTAGATCTGGAAGATCCTACAAGGAAAAAACTGATTTTTCCTTCAACTGGTATCAGAGCCAGGTTGATGGCTCTATTTTAGATCTAATTTAGATCTGATTTTTATTTTTATTTATCTAATATTGATGGATTTTAGATGTCACATCAGATATGATAGGATCTGAAATCAAAAAAATTTAAAATTAAATCTAAGTAGATTTAACATGTATGAGATGCATGACTAGACTAGGAGTAGTTTAATCTATGAATAGTCTTATAATTTTATGTTTCAATGTGATTAAAATATAAATTAAATCTAATTTATTCTCTATTTTTTTGATGTTATAAATATTATATTCAGATCAGAAAATAGAAAATAAAATTTAATTAATTCATAAGATTAATCTGTTACATGCCTAGACTAGTTGTAGAATTATTCTAGTAACTGTCTAGAATAGATTTTATATTGAATAGTTCAATTTAAATCATATTTTTCAAATGTTATATGTGATGTATCAGATCTGAAAGCATGCTAATTAGATCAGATTTTAATACATGAGATGTATGCAAAGCATGTATAAGTTAGATCTGAAATTATATATGTGATATGTAACTTAGATCTAACTAGTTTTGTAGTTAAATTAATATTTCTGATTAAGGTATTCCTCATGGCCATCCGGTCATAAGAACAAAGTAGGATTTAAGATCCTCTCCTCCCATTCAATTGGGTGTTCTTATGGCATATAGGGGTGCTACGCATTCATCCTTAATCAGAAATCAAAATTTATTTTTCTGCAAAATCCTAGATCCTGAAATCCTATGATTTATTTACATATTTTATTTATGAACCCAAGACTTAATTAATTAATTAAGCTTATAAAATTAAATTAGGTCTAAAATTAAGAATTTCAGATCTAAGTCATTTTCATAAAATTGGGTTCGGGCTTGGGTAGCTCAATTAGGTCTAGCGGTTGATCAAACCGAATCAAAAGTTGGTTAGGTGAGATCATAAAAGCTAATAACTGACCAGCCTAATAGGATTAAGTCTAGGTCAAGGTCGAATCACATTTAGATGTGACTCGATCAAGTTAAGACATAATTTGGCTCAGTGGTTAGAGCCTGGATTGTAGACTAATCCAATTGGTTCTGATTCGACAATTTGGTGTCTAAGGTAAGTTGGGCAGATGCGACCAACTGGTTTTTAATTGGGAGCTACTCAACTCAAATGCGTTCTTGTCAAGTTAATGGCATATCCCTCCCACCGGTCTCACTTACTTGGCCATATGTGTCGACCCAATTCTGATTTGAGGTGGCTAACAATTCGAGCTAACCCATGTCACTAGGTTAGTCATAATTGTTATGACTATGTCAAGTCAAGTTTAATGAGACCTAAATCAAATCTCCCTAAGAAAATATTAAGTCTAAGGTCTTCCACCATTGTGGATGTGCGGGCCCTTTTCGGGGTTGTTTGTTCTCGATTGGTTACAGTGGCTCAGTTGCATCAGGAAGATGCAACCATGTCTATTAGGCATTGGATGCTACGGATTAGAGGATGGGTTGTGCTCAATATTTCGGATACGGTGAGGGACCCAATCAGGAATCTAATTTATGCAAATGGTGGGTCTGACTTAACTAAGGATTGGAGTAATATTCTGGGCACAGTGAGCTTCATGAATTAGAGATCAAGTTTTGGGTGCACTATGATTAGAGAATCATTGGACAAGAGTTGTCCACTCATCAGTTGACCCATCACCAATAACTGTTAGGTGAGATGGTGAGCCAGTTGGTGAAACCCACCACCCACTAGAAATCACTAATCACGGAGATTTTCACATCTCTACCTAGGGAGTGTAGGGATCTGAGAAAATAGTGGGAGCCTAATTTATTTAAAAATAAAACTCCTAAACAAATTGATTAAGTCTGATTACAAAATCTAACTAGAAACTTTTGACTTTCTACAAGAAACATGTCTGCGTCCAACCCCCTGACCAAAATACTAGACACCCATAGATTGACTGGACCTAATTTCAAGGACTGATTGAGGAACTACAGAATTGTTCTGGATTTCGAGAAACTGACTCATGTCTTGGATCAGGATCCACCTGCCATACCAGCACATCCGACTGCTGAACAAAGAGCGTCTCTGGAAAAGTGGATGGATGACGATAACAAAGCCAGGTACTATATGTTGGGTGCCATGTCTAATGACTTGCAGTGCCAGCATGAGAACATTATGACTACCCACCAAATGTTGGCTCACCTACAAGAGTTGTTTGGTGAACAAAGTCGCACAGCCAAGTATCAAGTCTGCCAAAGACTTTTTAAAGTTAAAATACGTGATGGGTAGTCAGTCCAAGATCATTGTTTGACAATGATCAAGGACCTTGAGGAGCTTAAGAAGCTCGGTGTCATCTTAGATAGGGATTTTCAGATTGATGTGATCCTTCAGTCCTTGTCTGATGCATATGGTCAGTTCATCATGAACTTCCATATGTATAAGATGCAGTGTACCTTAGCTGAGTTAATGAACATGTTGGTTACGGCTGAGCTTTCTTTGAAGGGTTCAAAAGGCTCAGTCCTTATTGTGGAGTGGACTTCTTCCAAGAGAAAGTCTTTTGGAAAGAAGAAGAAGTCTGTGAAGAAGCAGAAGGTGGATGAGAAGAAGATGAAGATGGAACCGAAGAAGAAGGCTACTGAAAAGAAAAAATATTTTCACTGCAATTCAGACGGTCATTGGAAGCGGAACTGTCCTCAATACCTGGCCACCCTAAAGAACAAGAAGGATGGTCCTTCTAAAGGAATGCTCGTTATAGAATCTAATTTTACGATTTTCTCTGCATCCAGTTGGGTACTTGAGTCTGGTTCTAGTGCTCATTTGTGCACTTCTATGCAGGATCTTGAGAAGAGCAGGAGGCTGAGGGATGGGGATATGATCTTATGCATCGGGAACAGAGCAAGAGTTGCTGTCGTAGCCGTGGGAACCTATCTTCTGCGATTACCGTTAGGATTAGATTTAGTTCTTAGAGATTGTTATTACGTGCCTGCAGCAAGCAGGAATTTGATTTTTGTTTCATGTTTAGCACAAGAAGACTATGTGATTAGCTTTCATAAAAACCATTGTAACATATTTTATGAAAATAACATAGTTGCAAATGGTTTTCTTATTAATGGTCTCTATCAGCTACATATTGATGTGTCTGTATTTCATATCGAGCAAAATATGAATGCCATGGGAATTAAAAGGCCTAGAGATAGTCTAAATGATAGGTATCTGTGGCACCTAAGGCTAGGTCATATAGCGGAAGATAGGGTTAATAAATTGGAGAAATTCGGGCTATTGAGTCCATTGACTTTCGAGTCATATCCATTTTGTGAATCATGCCTTCAAGGCAAAATGAGCAAGCTCCCTTTTACAGGACATGGGGAAAGGGCCATAGACCTACTTGCCCTAGTACATACAGATGTATGCGGCCCATTTGATGTGCCGGCTAGAGGCAACTATGTCTACTTCATTACCTTCACCGATGATATGTGAAGGTACGAGTATGTGTTTCTAATGAAACACAAGTCTGAAGCCTTTGAAAAGTTTAAAGAATTCAGACATGAGGTAGAAAAACAAATAGAAAAATCTATTAAGATTCTTCGATCAGATCGAGGAGGTGAATACCTTAGTCAAGAGTTCCTAGACTATCTTAAGGACAATAGCATAGTTTCTCAATGGACTCCACTTGGAACGTCATAACTCAACGGAATTTCAGAATGGAGGAATCGGACCCTATTAGATATGGTCCGTTCCATGATGAGCTTCATGGACCTCCCTGAGTTTCTTTGGAAACATTGTCTCATGATAGCAATATATGTATTGAATAGGATTCCCTCTAAAACCGTTCCTACCACACCGTATGAGATATGACATGGTAAGAAGCCAAGTCTGAGTCATCTCAGAATTTGGGGTTGTCCGACTTATGTCAAGAGACAGCAGGCGGACAAGTTAGAGTTCAGATCTTTTAGAGCTCAGTTTATAGGATATCCTAAAGAGTCATTAGGATACTATTTCTATATTCCGGAGACCACAATGTGATTGTGAATCAACATGCTATTTTTCTTGAAAAATAGTTTATTCAAGATGGTGGCATCGGAAGAATAATTAAGCTCAAGGAGAATGTCTCCCAAGAGCAACGAGCTAAAGAATCTGAGGAACCCAATCAATTAGAACCAGTCCTAATACAACCTCTTCCACCTCGTAGATCGATTAGGATTTTCTGTCCTCCTGAAAGGTACTTAGGTACTATACAAGAGGAAGTAGAGAAAATATTCCTCATGAGAAATGGGGCTCATGGTGATGACCCCAAGACCTATGACGAGGCGATACCAGATATCGACTCCAAAAAATAGTTAGAGGCAATGAGATCAGAAATTGACTCGATGCACTCAAACCAAGTTTGGACCTTGATAGATCCACCTGAAGGTATTGTACCTAATAGGTATTGTACCTATTAGGATATCTTTTTTTTGAAATATTCCATCCCAGATCTCATTAGATCTGGAAGATCCTATAAGGAAAAAGCTGATTTTTCCTTCACTGGTGATTATTTAGATTCTACATCATGATAAATCATAGTAAGAATTTTAAACTTTATTGATTAATTAAGTTATTACAGGATCTAATTTTTATATTAGTACTAATATATTTTTGAATTGTGCAGACACATTACGTGGTGTACGTTGCTGAAAGGTATGGTAATGATCCATCTTTTTAGCCCCCTTGACCTTGAGGGATGGCTCGCGCCATCGGGGGGGTGAGTAGGAGTCGGATCATAGGATTCAACCATAGCTTCGATCCTCCACCAGCTTGATATCCTTCGACATCCTTACAGACCTCAATGTCCCAAACCTAGAGCGATGCACACATGGAGAAGGTCGTGCAGAGACTTCTGAGCTGGCGATCTTAAAGCCTCCTAAATGCCATTCGTGATATGGTCGTAGAGCTTCTCCAGAACCCACAGCTGTGCGATCAACTGGGCTCGTTGTCCCAACCATCACATTAGGTAATTATATTACTAAACCCTTTTACTTGTTTTAAGTTTTTATATTTAGAAGCTTCATATATTTAGGTTTAAGTCTGAGAAGGGGATCTAAGGGCTAAAAATTCAATCTAACCATCCAATCGATGGGCCAGGAGTATGTATAGCTTTGTATCATCGAATAAAATGTGTAAGAATAATCTATTCAAAAATTGAAGAAGTATATCAAAAGATATATCTCTGTATCAAAAGATACGCCTCCGTATCGAAACTTACTAATATTGTTTTATTTTTTTCATTACAGAATGCTAGGACGTCCGACTGTCATCCACCAGCTGCTGGAGAAGAGTAAAAGGAGGAGGAGACGGATGATGAAGATCAGACTTGATTTTTTTTATGTATTATATTTTTTTTGTTACTATTTGTAAAAAAATTATATAATTTATATTTTTAATATAATATAATTAGTTTTTAATTTTTGGTTATCATATTATCTTTAGATTTTAGTTATAACAGGTATTAAAAACTATAATTCATTATGATTAATTAAAATAAATTTTTAAAAATATTATTAATTTTTTTAAAAAAATAATTATTAGCGATGATATTAGTGATGGAAAATGCCATCACTAATATTATTAGTGATGATATTAGTGATGATAATACCATCGCTAATATTTTTTTAAAAAAATTATTTAATTTAAAAATTAAAAAAATTAGAGATAGCATTATTGGTCACTAATAATTATCAACAATGGCATTAGCCACAAAAATATCATCGCTAATATTTTTTAAATTTTTTTTAAAATTTAATTTAAAAATTAAAAAAAAAATTAGCGATGAAGTTTTGTCTTCGCTAAAGCTGTCGCTAATAGTCTTATTAGTGACGGCTAGGATTTCTATTACTAATAAGGATATTTAGCAATCAGATTTTTTAGATTGACTATTACGATGGAATTAGTGATAGTAAGGTTATTAACGACGGCATGTGTACTATTAGCGATGGCTACTAGCCATCGCTAATAGTTTGGATTCTTGTAGTGGTCAATCCTTGATCAACAGAATAAGAGATTGTTTGAGGTGCAAACGGCAAGGATAAACAAGATAGAACCAGAATAATACCTTTTCTATCATAAAATATATGAGAATTTTCTATTACAACACAAAATAATACAATAATACCTTTTGAACATTTTTTAATAATTATAGAAACAAAAAAGTAAAAAAAGTAGTTAAAAAATAAGGCTCAATAGGATAACTAGTTAGAGTTTCACTAAGCAAATCCCTTAGCTGGCTAGAGTCACACTAGTTGCCACTTAGGCTTTTCATATCTCCATTGATGCTCCATCAGTTTTACATAAGATTTTCTATGAACCGCATCAAAAGAAGGAAAGCTTTTGTGTTGCATGAAAGTTACCATGGAATCACACCATAATTTAGCAAAGTCAAACCACCAAAAATGCTTACAGGAGAGTTTTAAAACCTAAATTCAACTATCATTACAATCGAAAAGAGGTGAGTTCATGGAGTACTTATATTGTCCTTTCATTAATAGAGGAATGTTATATATGTATGTAGGGAACATGCTAAGAAAGATATTATAAAGCATGTATTGCATCTTTAACAAGCAAAATTGAGCAGACATCTCCAGTCTTAAACAAAATATGATAACACAACCTAGTGCCTATGAACAAATATATCCATCCATGCATCTTGCAGCTTCTATCTTGAGCCACCACACTTCCAATGTGCTTCTGTGATGTTCTTTGTAGTGATAAATACAAAATGATGGTCCTTGGGCAGCAAAGCATGTGCCAAGCTCCCTTACACAATGGCTAGGCATATTAGTATGCTAGTCTTAAACAATAAATTGTTCTTGGTACTTATTATAACAATTTAATTCTCATTAAATGATTAAACCACCACACTAACCACAAAAAAAGTTAGAAATTATAACACACCATGCCACCATCCTATAGAGTTCAAATATAGTTTGCTCAACATTCATAATAAGATTCATGCATGCCTTATAATATGGGTACTTACTATTGATGTATAAATCCATCTAGGAAAATATCTTGAACAGGGTATCATCAGGTCAGGACCCTTCCACTGAATCAAATATTTCATCCAAAAAGGGTGCATAATCAATAACACTTATGGCCTAAATCAATAGACTTTATCTACCAAGGGTGACCAACCACAAAATGATCCAGAAACTGGTCAATAATAGTCGACAATTGTTGATCACCCCAAGTAATATATCTTTGTTGTTCATGACAATAACAATCAAGATGCATGCATGAAAAATGCTAAATCTAATTAGTTCTCAGTTGATCACTACTTTATGGTCAGATTAGAAGCCAAAATAAAATTTTACCATGTATCTCATGTATGTACTGGATCTAATGCTTATCAACAACTAAGTCAATATAGCTCATAAAAATTAACAAAAATCAAATCTCGTAGTTTTATTTCATATATTTCTATAGAATAAGATCTTGAAGCTATATTGGAAGGTCCAAAGTAGTTAATCTAGATTCAATCAACATCTATTTTTTACACTTACCCAAAATAAGTATACATTAGGTTAAGATTTCATCAAGAAGTACAATAGAAATAATTTGTTTCGCATATTGAACATAGTCACAAAAATTATATCTGTTCACATTGCACAGGACAACATATAAACATTCGGAGTCACGTAACATGCCTATAAAGAACTTATAGTGAATAAAAATTATTTGATAGTCAAAAGTAAGATTTAGACATGCACTAGAAACTATCAGAAAAAAATTATTAATTAAAACAAGCCTTTTGTAATAGTCCTAAAAGCATAATTCTATTTCTTGGACCAATTGGTCCCTGATACCACTTTGATGGATTCATATATGATTATTGATGATGTCTTGCGATGTTGTCATTAGGACACCATGCAATCAGTTTAATTCTAACTCCTAAAAAATTTTTATAAATAGTAATGAGTTGGATCAAATCCATGAAGAAAGCTATGAGTTGATGTTTTGAAATCTTTGACTTTTGAAAGAAAGTAAAAAAAGATTGAACAGAGTCAGAAACTGAAAATTAAACATACAATCAAAAGAAATCGGTACTAGGATCTACTAACTAGATCCTAGCGTCTACTTGCAATAAAAATAAATTTCAATAATTTAAATTCTATATTAATTAAAATCTAAATCTTATTATAAAAATTATAAAAAATATAGTAAGAATTAAAAGTGCAAAAGAAAGTAACTGGGTAGTAGGATCTACTAACTAGATCCTAAAATCTATGTGCAATAAAAATAAAATCTTAATTAAAAGATAGAAATTAAAGGACATAAAATTAACATTTCATTAATCAAAACCAAAGTTTAATTATAAAAAGTTTAAAGAAAAATAAAAGCAGAGAATACAAAGAAAATACGACACTTGAAACAGTAACAAAGATTATCAAAGTAAATTCCATAGCTCTGTCGAAAAGGTAGTTGGTGGACTCTTCTTCCTTCGTACTCCTTAGAGCTTGCTTGCATTCTCTTCTTCATCTTCCTTGGATTTGATCTTGAAAAAGATGGAGGCTTGATAGAAGTGATGGTGGAGGAAACAAGGTTTTTTTCAAGGCACCCCTTTCCTTGAAGCTACAACCCAAACCCTATGCCCTTGTTGCCACCCCCTCTCCCTTTTTTTGTGCCGCCCAAGTCTAAATGATTTTTCATGTGGCTTTTGGGTCCTTTAAAAAGAGCTAGGGCTAGGGTTTCTATGATAAGAAAGGAAAGAGAAGGGAGAGAAATTGTGGGGTGTTAGATGAATGTGCTTGAGGGAATATGAGGCATTCTAGGATTTTAGCATGTAAGAAAGGAAAGAGAGGTAGCAGGGGTGTGTGAGAAATTTGAGATGGAAGGAATTGACGTGAAATAAAAGAGGGGGGAACCATGTGAAGAAAGAGGGCATAGAGATATTTTGTTGCATGCAAGAAAGAGAGGGCTAGGGTGTGAAATAAATGTAGGGCATGGGATGAGATGAATTAGCGTTTGTGATGAAGTTATGAAATAAGGAAAGAAAGAAAAAAGGGGTGTGTAAAGGCATGTAAGAAAGAAGGGTGGGGCGGCTCTTCATGTGGCACATTCTTCTTTTCCTTTTCTTACTTCACATGAAAACATTTCAAAATAAGTTGGGATAGCACATCATATTCTAGGGTTTCATGAGAGGAGTGGAAGCATGAATAAGGATCCTTAGATCTTCATATTGCTTCTCCTCTATTGATCAATAAGTCACATTCACACTATATCTTTATGGAGAGTGATCTTTTAATCTGGACCCTTCATATTTAAGTCGTGTTCGCACTGTAATAGGAGCTGGTTGTCTAGTTTACTCAAATCTAATATAATTTGAGTCTAATTTGAAACGTATGAATCCAAGCTTCCAATTATCTGCAAAAGAGACCAGAGAGCATCAAATTCTTAATAAATAACATCAATTATTATAATATTTAATATCTCTAGTGATCTAATTCAAGTGTTCATCACATCCTCTAATTTACTCATTGCTAGTCCCTTAGCAATGTAATAAAAATATTTACCACCATATTTTAGTAAGATCTTTCTTTACAAAAGTAGATCTAAGATTCAAAAGTCAAAGTGTTCAATAAGTATCACTAACTAAGTATTGAGTTTCAAAAGTAAATTTCACAGTTAGTACAATCATAAACTTTTTTAGAATACAGGTAAAGATCTGCGACACTTGTATTTGTGATGACTAACTTAGCATTTGGGTGCCAGCTTGTAAAGAACAATTGTATCTTCTCTTATCACCTATTTTGATTAATTTTTTATATATCCTCTAATTAAGTTTATGAACTAAAGTAGCTTTCACACTGTCTGTTTTTACTTTACTCTCTTTTTTTTATGATTTTTTTTTGTGCTAAGCATCCTGATCTTCCCTCCACCATTTGATGCAAACCTTCACACTTGATTTAGGTACAGAGATTCGATTACTAAGCTTAGGGCAATTCACGTATACTCTATATTTTATACTATTTTTTAGACAAATAGCTCTTTTCTTAAATTTAAATTTTTTTAATTAGAGTGTATATCAATTACCTACTTTAAGTGATAATTGAGTCCTCAGTTAGCCTTTAGGTGACCTAAATGGATCACGAAGAGTCTAACCAACTAGTCTACTTCTTAACTCGCTACATTCATTAGCAAATACTCTCTAACTCTATTATTTCTTCCTAATCTATTTTGCTTAGAATTTTCTTTCTGACATATGGTTTATTCAATAATTTTAAAAGATTTTTCAACTATTTTTCAAAAGTTTTCAAAAATTTTCACACTATCCAAGATATTTTTTTAAAATAATTTAAAGATTTTTCAAAAGATTTTTCCTACCCCCTCCTAACTTAATTACATTGTCCCTGATGGTATAAACAAGTTAAAAAAATAAATCCAAACCATAAGAACAAAAAGAAATAAACAGAAAGATAGGGAGAGAAATAACCTGAGAAGATGAGCTCATCATCAATATAAGGGCTGCAATTTTTTTTAAATTACTTTTTTATCTTTTTTATTTTTTATTATTTTATTATTTTTATTTTACATATTGGGTTGCCTCCCAATAAGTGTTAAGTTTTAAGTTTTCAACTAGACTATACCGATTCTCTCACCTACCCAAGATCAAATACTGAATAGAAGAATTTTTGTGGGTCAGGTGGGTGAGATGGGTGAGATGAATCAATCAAGGTATTCACCTTTTGGACTTGAGTTTCTTCAATGGGCTTATTCAGAAAATCATCTTTTATTAATTTTAAGGAGGAATCGGATTCAATTATTGCATCTATTAATTCAACTATCGAATAGTTATTCTCCTTTTGAGTGTACTTTGAGGTATTTAAAATATTAATTCTCACCTTTTAATCTCGAAAAAAATATTCATGGCTCCTGTTTTATAATTGATATTGACATTGATAGTGGTCAGAAATAGATGACCTAAAATTATGAGATTCTGATTTAGCTTCTGGGATGGTTTCATATCAAGTATGAGAAAGTTTATTGAGAAATAACATTCATTTACTCTAACAAAGACATCCTCAATTAAACCACATAGTATTTTTACTGATCTATCAGCTAATTACAGAATGGCCAATGTGGATTTCAGTTCTCCAATCCTAAATTTTTCATAGATCGAGGTCGGAAGTAAGTTCACACTAGTTCCTAAATCTAACAGAGCTCAATCAAAGGTGATGCCTACTATAATACATGAAATCAAAGAAGCACCAAGGTCTTTCATTTTCTGAGGCAATGGGTTCAACAAGACTGCACTCACATCCTCAGATAGCATAATTCTCTCCATTGTTCTCGACTCATGCTTTTGTGTACAAAGTTTCTTAAGAAATTTTGCATAAGCTAGAACATGCTGAATCACATCGAGGAGAGATAAATTAATATGAACTTGTTTGAATAATTTCATTAACTCCTCATTATGTGCTCCTTGCTTTTTATGAGAAGAATCAGCTTTTAAGGCTAAAGAGAATAGAACTTTAGGTTTATATGACTCAGATAACTCATCTATTCTCTTCTTTTCTTTGTCTTTCTTACTCAAATTTCAACCAGCATTAGTACAAGCTCAGGTTCATCTATATGGTTAGTCTTGTACTAACCTCTACATTCTTATTTTGGCTAGTATCAGTACTAGTCTCTCTCACCTAATCTTGGTATTGGTCTTTAAAAATTTTACCACTTCTAAGTTTAATAATTATGTTGGCATTCTTAAATTAAGAATTCTTAGGTGGGACATTGAATTGATGGTTAGATCCAGGTGGTTGGTGGACAGCTGATGGATTGTTCCTGAGATTTACGATAGGTTGGCTTGATAACTGACCTAGTTCTCTCCTCATGGTTGACTCAGCAATCTGTTCTATTTATGCTTCTAACTTAGTGATAGATTACTGTTGGATCATAATCAATTATTGGAGTTGGTCAAACCTATCATCGGCTAGAGGAGTCTATTGAGGAGCTGGGTATAAAGACTGATTGTAATAGGATGGTTGGATGGCTGACTAGGCTGACCTCTATTATAGGTATAGTCTTGATATTGAGGCATATTTTGAAAGTTTTGCATAGGTGGCATTTGAGTCTGAACCTAAGTCTGTTGAGATCTTCAAGAAAAATTGGGGTGGTTCCTGTAACCTGAGTTATATATGTTTGAGAATGGATCATTAATAGACTTGGAGTAACCTTAAGTAGCATGAACTTATTCTTGGATAAAAAGTAAAAATTGTGCAACTGTGAGACATTCACTTACATGATAGGCTGGGCTGGCATAGATAGAATAGGTCTCCTAATAATTTGAAGGTGGTGTGCATTGCATAGGAGTTTGTTGACCTAGAGCTATGAGGTGATCTAACTTTTGAGTGAGAAGGTCGACTTTATCTAATTTCTGAGCTATCAGGTTCAAATCGACCTTAGGACTAAAGTCTGTATATTTAATTTCATAGATTCTTGTCTGCTTTTGGTGAGAGATCGATCTCTCATAAGAAGATAGTGAAACATGGTTGATTGAATTCTCAGTCAAGGTTTTAAACAGGGCATAAGCTTCATTCTCACTCTTACTCATGAATGCACTGTTGGGGATATCTAACTAGGACACCACCTCCATAGGACCTTTTCGATACCACACATCATAGTAGAAAGAAAGAAGAAACGAAACAGAAAACAATCAAATATGGAGATCAGCCAAAAGGCTCACCTCCATGGGGCATGCAAGCTTCACTATGAAAAAAATATTACACACCCTCAACCCTCGTATACCTAATCTCTCCCTCATAAGAAGCTCTCCCTCACAAAAGCTCTCTCTAGGAAGATCCCCCTGAACTCCTGAAGTGATCGCTGTCCGCTGCCTGACAGTCTACCTGAAGCACCCCTGCCTCTGTTCTCTATCGACTCCTCTCGATCCATTGCTACTCTGGATCCTCTGTCGAGCACACCATGCCGTGTTGCCCTTTGTTTGCTGCCACAAGCTCTTTTAAAGAACTGAATCTGAGCCCTGATCGAAGATGCACTCCGATTAAATCTCAAAAAACCTTCCAACCTTCAAATCTTCACCGCTCGCATCTCCCACCATTGGATCGTGCAACAAAGCCTCAGATCATGCCCGCTTGCTTCGCGATCGTTAGATCAAGTCCCAGATCATGACTGCAAGCTTCTAAAGCCATCCGATTGTAAGCCGGTCCATGAAAACACCCATGAGCCATGAGAACCTATGGGAAACCAGCACCGATCTATGGTGGACTGCGAGAAACTCAAAGGAGACACCCACTCGATCCATGTGGGCCCCATGGATCGTCGATCCATGCATGGTGCATGGATCGTCGGTTTATGCACCACACGAGCCGCACCCGCGGCGGTCCATGCACCACACGGGCCATGCCTGTGCATGCTAGACCTTGCGCTCGCAGTCGTCCTATGTGCCGTCATGCACGCTCGCTCTACTGGCCCACCGCCACTGGCCTCTGTCACTTCGATCTCTACACAGACTTTCTTCAATCATAACTTCTTCATCTGAATTCTATTTAGACTGATATTAGATTCATTGGACTCTGTTTGTCATCACAGACCTCGTTGTAGGCTCAATATGGATCGAATCTTAAGATATCAAATTCTAACAATCTCCACCTCGACTCAACATTCGGCCTCCTTCTAACTTTGAGAACTTCTGGATCTCCTCACCCCCATGCCCTGGGACAATCGTCTGCTGATCATGGATGGACAAATATAAGAGTCGAGCCAGACCGCTTGATCCTATCTCTATCGTATGCTGTGCTCCTCCTGACCTAAGATTTGCTCAGGATATCATCATATGGTAATAAGAATCTCACCCTACGATATCATCTCTCATCCTTTTGAGTCTCACATCTCATGCCCGATCCATCTCCACCTAGAGCTCCACCTCGCTTTGGGCTCTTCCTAGCTCCTAAAGCTCCACCTCACACTGGGCACTCCATCAGGTAGTAATGTCCTCTAGTCCTCTTCTTTCTCTCTAGAATAATCCTATCACCATACAACACCTTCAAGATTTCTCCACCAGCTACCATCTTGTAGCCTCTCAAATCCAGTCTGCTCAGTGAGATAAGATTTCGTCTAAAATCGGATATGTATTAGACCTCCTCTAATCTCCTCACTGCACTATCATATATCTTCCAGTTGACCATCCCGATGCCTCTGATCGCACAGCTCGATCCATCCGGTAGATAAATAGTGTCCTCACTACTCTCCAGAAAGTCAAACTGCTCCTCTCTACAACATACATGATAGGTGCATGCAGAATCTAAAATCTATTACTAGGAAGAAGTAGATACCTCATCAGATAATCTTCAAGACATCATTCTCTGACTCGCTACTGATCGTTGCTGTAGTAGCCCTCATCCAATCCCTGAGTTGAGAGCAATCTCTGGTTAGATGCCCAAACTTGTCACATCAGTAACATCTGATCTTGCTCAAATCCCTCATCTTAGACTTGAACTGCCCTCATCATGATCTCCTGTCGCTCCATCTACCATCTTCTGCTCCTCTAGAAACCACCAAAGCTGAGCTATCGCTGCCTGAGCTCGAAGCTAGGTTCTTCTTTATGAGAACCTCGTTCTGAAAAATCACCACAATAATCTTGTCCATCTTGATGGTGCTCTTTTCACTAGAAGAGCAGTCATCAAGAACTTATAAGAAGAGAGAAGCGATACTAGCAAGATCAGTACCTTGGTTGTCTCCTCAACTTTCTCACCAACATTGAGGAGATCGGTCAGGATCTTTTAAAAGTGACTGAGATACTCCTGCATGCTCTGTTTCTCAATCATCCGCAGCTAGTAGAACTGCCTCCAGGAGAAGAGAGTATTGGAAAGAGATTTCGTCATGTATAACTCTTCGAGCTTCGACTATAGCACTGTCAGAGAAGACTCGCTAAGCACATAGATCACCACCTCATCCACTAAATATAAGCAGATCATACTTACCATCTACATCTGGAGCCACCTTTAATCCTGCACCTCTATGATAGTCAGCTTCTCCTCATACAAGAGAGCATCGATCAACCCTTGCTAGATGAGCACGTCCTTCATCCTTGCTTGCCACAAAGAGAAATTACTCTTTCTATCGAATCTGTTGATCTCCACTTTGATTAAGGCTATCTTCTCTATCTTCAATCTTGCTCACCACTGTTGCAATCTGCATCCTAGTATCACCTCGTTTTGATACCATTTGTTGGAGATATCTGACCAGGATACCACATCCACAGGATCTTTTCGATACCATATGTCATAGCAGAAAGAAAGAAGAAATAAAATAGAAAGCAATCAAATACGTGGATCAACTAAAAGGCTCGCCTCCACGAAGCATGCAAGCTTTACTAAAAAAAAGAGAAAATTACAAGAGGAGATCACACCCTCAACCCTCATGCACCCAATCTCTCCCTCACAAGAAGTTCTCTCTCACAAAAGCTCTCTCTAGGAAGACCCCTCTGAACCCCTGAAGCGATTGCTGTCTGCTGCCTGACAGTCTGCCTGAAACATCCCTGCCTCTGCTCTTTATCGATTCATCTCGATCTACTACTACTCTAGGTTCTCTATCGAACACACCACACCATGCTGCCCTCTGTTTGCTGTCACAAGCCCTTTTAAAGAATTGAATTCGAGCCTTGATCGAAGATGCACTCCGATTAAATCTCAGAAAACTTGCCGGCCTTCGGATCTTCACCGCTCGCATCTCCAGCTATTGGATCGCACAAACAAAGCCTCAGATCATGCCCGCTTGCTTCTCGACCATTAGATCAGGACCCAGATCACGTTCGCGAGCCTCTGAAGCCATCCGATCGTGAGCCGGTCCATAAAAACACCTGTGAGATGCAAGAACCTATGGGAAACTAGCATCGATCCATGGTGGACCGTGAAAAACTCAGGAGAAACACCCACCCGATCTATGCAGGCCCCATGGACTGTCGATCCATGCACCATGCATGGACCGCATGGGAGAACCCCGTGGGTCATGCCTGCATGCACCCGCTTGGGCTTGGGTCGTGCCCGCATGCACGCCCTCTTGGGCCTAGGCCACGCACCGTGCGCACACGTGCGTCCGCATGCTAGGCCACACAGTCATTGCCATCCCACGTGCTGCCACACGTGCTCACTCTGTTGGCCCACCATCGGTCGCTACCAGCCTCCACTATTCCAATCTCCATGCAGAATTCCTTCGATTGTAACTTTTTCATCCTGACTCCATTTAGACTGATCTTAGGCTTGTTGGATTCCATTTGTCATCGCAAACCTTGCTATGAGCTTAGTGTGGATTGAATCTTGAGATATCAAATCCTAACATGCATCTTCATAAGATGCATCAACCATCTATCTATGCTGGTCACCTAAACTCTCATAAAAGGCTTGAACAATTTGCCACTTGGATAGACCATGGTGTGGGCATTTTCTAGAAAGTTTCTTAAGTCTCTCCTATGACTCATGAATCTATTCTTCTGAAAGCTAAGCAAATCCAATGATAGCTCACCTCATGGTGTTGGTTCAACCTATGGGATAAAATTTCTTAAGAAACTCATGTTGCATTTCAACCCAACTTCGGATTGGTCTCCCTATTATGCCAAGCCAATACTTGGCTTTGTCCTTAAGTGAGAAAGGAAATAGGGTCAGTCTAAGTGTACCATCAATAAAATTTTGAATTTTGTCTGTGGAGCACATTTCTAAGAACTCATCCAGATGTTTATAAGGATTTTCATTGGTGTTCTCATAGAAAGATGGGAGATCTGGATTGTGGTCGACTTGATCTCATAATGACTCATTAAGATTTCAGATAAATGGATACAAGTCGATGGGTTATAGATGGAAGGATAAAATATTCCTTCATCTGCCTAGATGGTTCCTTCAAATTTTCATCCATTTGGTTATCGGGTTTAATGTGTATCAGTTGTTCAATTTTAGGGTTGGGTTCAACTAGATCAGGACGAAGTGATCTCTTGCCGTGCATGTACCAGTATAAATCCTAATATGTAGTTCAGATTTTTATTTTTATTTTTATTTTTTTTTGCAATCACAAATAAGTTAGCAAACAATTAAACCTAGACACCTACGGATTACTTAGACCTAACAGTTTGACATAGAGTGGCTCAGTCGAGATGCGAGTTGGATTTGTTCTTATTTTCTTCAACTAGCCAGATAAGAGGTAGGGTCATGGGAGTCCTCCTATTGCTTATCTTAGACACCAATTAGATTGGCCAGGTAAGCCAACAGAACCAATTAAATAACCATGAATCCACTTAGACTTAATATTTATAAGTTCTTGCTTTAGACACCAGTTTTAGGGGTGAGCTCAAACCTACTTTGCACTTGATTTCACCACAATAATCAAATTGAACTCAATTGTTCCTAGGGGTCAACTTCTACTAAACTTTAATTAGGCTTGGGTTAATGTGGGATGCTAGTTAGTTATTTTTAGGCTAAAGAAGGGTAATGAAATCTCCACCTTATCTTGTTATGAGTGTTGTCCATAAGTTAATTTAGAATGAAGGTGCACAACCAAGTTCAAATAAGAGGTTCTATGTAACTAAACTAGATGGATAAAACTAATCAAACTTGAAAGCTTACCTTACCTCAAGCAATTGCTAAAAGTAATGATGAATACTTCTAAATAATTAAGTTTTTACTCTTGTCATGTAATTTTTATTAGATTTATGTGGGTAAATTTTAAGTTAATTTAAAAAAATAATAATAATTAATACTAAAAAAATAGTTTAGGATTAGGATTGATCTCACCAACTTGAAGCTTTTCATCTTTCTTTTTTTTTCTTTTTTTTTGCAAAAAAATAAAAAACTTAAAAAAGTTAGTAAGTTATATATTCACAAGAAAATCAAAGAAATTAAATGTTAAAATTGATGTCTTTTCCGACAACGGTGCCAAAAACTTGATATCTCACAATGTTATCATTAGGATACCACACAATCAGTTTAATTCTAACTCTTAAAAAATTTATGTAAATAGCAATGAGTCAAATTGAATCTATGATTAAGGCTATGGGTTAATGTTTTGAAATCTTTGATTTTTGAAAGAAAGAAAAGAAAGATTGAATGGAGTTGGATATTGAGAATTAAATGTGCAATCAAAAGAAATCGGTACTAGGATCTATTAACTAGATCCTAGCATCTACTTGCAATAAAAATAAATTTTAATAATTTAAATTTTATATTAATTAAAATTTAAAATTTATTTCAAAAATTTAAAAAAAATATAGCAAGAATTAAAAGTGCAAAAAATAGTAACTGGGTACTAGAATCTACTAACTAGAGATCCTAGATCTATATGAAATAAAAATAAAATCTCAATTAAAAGACAAAAATTAAAGGACATAAAATTAGCTTTTCATTAATCAAAATCAAAGTTTAATTATAAAAAATTTAAAGAAAAATAAAAACAAAGAATAAAAAGTAAATAGGAAGCTTGAAACAGTAACAAAGATTGTCGAAGTAGATTCCACAGCCTTGTCGGGAAGACAGTTGGTGGACTCATCTTCCTTCGTACTCCTTAGAGCTTGCTTGCAACCTCTTCTTCATCTTTCTTAGATCTGATCTTGAAAAAGATGGAGGCTTGATAGAAGTGATGGTGGAGGAAACAAGGCTCTCTTCAAGGCACCCATTTCTTTGAAGCTACGATCCAAACCCCAAGCCCTTATTACCACCCCCTCTCTCTTTCTTTGTACCGTCCAACTCCAGATGATTTTTTATGTGGCTTTTGGGTCCTTTAAATAGAGATAGGGCTAGGGTTTCTATGATAAGAAAGGAAAGAGAAGGGAGAGAAATTGTGGGGCATTAGATAAATGTGTGCATGAGGGAATATGAAGCGTTCTAAGGTTTTAGCATGTAAGAAAGGAAAGAGAGGTAGGAGAGGTGCGCAAGAAATTTGAGATGGAAGGAATTGGCATCAAAATAAAAGAGGGGGGAACCACATGAAGAAAGAGGGCGTGGTGATATTTTGTTGCATGCAAGAAAGAGAGGGCTAGGGTGTGAAAAAAATGTGGGGCATGGGATAAGATGAATTAGCATTTGTGATGGAGTTATGAAATAAGGAAAGAAAAAAAGAAGGGGTGTGTAAAGTGTTGGATTTCGGCCATGCAGTAAAAAGTGATTTTTAAAAATTTAAAAATCAAACAAGTCAATTGCTTTAACTATTAAACTATTAAGCCGAATTCAAAATCCTAGAATCACCTTATCGATGTCGATCTAAACAAAAATAAGCATTCAAACGAGATAGAATTTTATACTTTCACCAAAATAAAAAAATGACATATTGGTGTTCTCTACAAGACTCCAAAGTAGAAGCCTTCCAACGATGATCCACATGGAAGTTGGCCAAAATTCTTCTTAATCGGTGTACCGCCGCAGTCTTGTCTTCTCAATTTTTGACAGCAGAGTGCTCCACAGTTGGATCACATTCAGTGAGATGTATTCTTACATCTCACTTGTATGTCATACCAGTATCTCCATACTCTTTAGTTAAAAGGATAACCAATCTATATGACACATAATGACCTACACTTGATAATTGCTATCATCCTAATAATAACGTATCATTTGATCGCAAACAAGTTTTAAGGACTAAATGATAATTTTTTATCAATTTAAAATAGTCCTAAGGACTTCATCATAATATATGAGTTCATAAAAGAAGATGTATAACGGGTGACAAAAAATCAAATAATTTTTATTAATTAAAATTTATATATAATTATAAATATGAGCTCAATCGTTAATAGGCTGACGATTGATTTTGGAACACAAATCCCAATAATTTTACTCATGATTCAGTCTAACCTAACCCATTTGCACCCCTAGTAGTAGAGTAATAGGACATTCATTCATGACATTTCTACGTAAAAACCATGCATATGAGTTTAAGATATTTATACCTTTCTTATTATGGCAATTCTAGAATTGATTTTTTCTTCTTAGGAGATAGTGAGGTTGCAGAAGATTAAGGATTCATCTGCATGAGCTTAGGTGCACATGCAAAAGGAAAGGGGTTTCCCTAATAACGATTATGGAGGTGGTTATATAAAATGCTTACAAGTGAGAGACAACCTGGGATGCATTATTCTAGGATATATCTAGCACATAACGAAGGCCTACCCTACATTGAAGGGATTAAAATTTTCTAACATAGCAAGATAGAATAAAATGATGGTGTTTGGACTTTTTTGGTAATTATGGAAGCAAGATATTAGAAAAGACAACTAGAAAGAACTAAATGTGATAACTAATTGGAGTCTCATTGATCGAACCCCTCAATCCAACCAAAGTAGCACTAATGACCACTTGAACTTTTCACATCTTCATCGACATTGCACCATATTTCTAAAGGCCTTCTAGAGTCAGACAAGAAGCAAGAAGACCTTTGCGAAAAGAAGACCATTGAATCATATGAGGGTTGCTATAGTATTATACAACAACAAGGTAGAGTCACATCATGAAGAACATGAATAAGAGAACTTCAAAATTTAAATTAAGCTCATTATTATTATAATGCAAAAGAGGAGATTACATGAGGTATCTGTTGTGTTGTAGGACTCCTAGGTTAATAGTCCCCGTGCCTTAATGATGCTTTCAGATGCAAAATTTATCTAACAATAACATATCTACTATTAAGTTGAACTGACAATGGCAAAGGCATTACTCCATTAGTTCACTCATATTCTAAATTGAATTTAAGTTTTCTTCAATGATAGGGTTTTCAATGCCAAAGTAACTTGACAATAAGTACTTTTGTTATTTTTCCAAGCTGACAATTTGACCCATGCTATCGGTATACAGACCTAGACCGACTAGTTTATGAACCTGGACTATGCTAACACAGACCTAGACCGACTAGTTTATGAACCTGGACTATGCTAACACAGACCTAGACCGACTAGTTTATGAACCTGGACTATGCTAACACAACTTCAATTTTTGGCCGCAACTTTCTCTTTTGACCTCTAACTAATGTGGTTCACATTGCATTAGAAAGTTTGGTTGATAAAGATAGAAGAGCTCCATCTTGAAATTCCATCTTTACTATATTATGAACTTTTGAATTACTGATACCTATAATTCATCACAGCACTACAAAATTTTTGAGATCTTCAAACATTTATCAGTTTAGTGATACTGTGTTCATGCTAGTTATCACTTAATGCTCTATAGAGGTCATCTATGATGCTTGCATATTGTTTATTTGCACTTATTCTAAGTCTTAAGGAGTGGCTATCTTTGAGCATAAATTTCTTGTTTTGGATACCTAACTTAGTATGATACTATTGACTTTAGCTTCATTAATGATATCAAGCAGGTCTAGTTAACAATATGGTAAAATAATGAATATAATTTAGTTTATGGGATTTCTATTTTTTGGGGGTAAAAATAACCTTACCTAGGAATATGTATTTTTCTAAATAAGTATTTTCTAGGCAACATTTAGATAAAAAAATTATTTATCAATATTTTTGTATACATTGAAAAGTAGCTTCAAAATTTGTTATCCATATTCTTTTGCATTACTACTTTTTTGGATAAGTTGTTAAGATTTGTCTATATTTTTCATAATATTTTTTTATATCTATTATATATTTATAATAATATATATATTATTTATTATATTATTATATTAATATAATAATATAGTATAATATATATAATATATATTGAAAGAAATTATGGAAACATCCCTTCAAATTTGGGCCACTTACATTTAGATCCCAAAAGTTTAAAAAGTATTGATTAACCATAAAAAATTCAAATTTGTTATAATATGGTACTGCCATCTATCTAGATCCTTACACCATTAACGGAGTGAAAAAAACAAAAATATCCTTGATTTAGAGAGATTGTCTTTTGTCATTCATCTACCTACACAACACTCCATTCTATGTAATGCATCGGCTTGTACAGATCATAAAGCACTCTATCCTATATCATCCATCTATAGCACAATTATCAAAGTACTCCAGTCTCTATCATTTATCTACTGTATATATTTTAAAATGCTCTATCTTTTGTCATCATTTGCCAATACAGATCTTAAAATACTCCACCCTTAATCATCCATCCACATGCACATATCTCAAAGAGTTCTATTCTTTATTATTGATCCATCTATATAGATCTCAAAGCACTCCATTTGTGATCTATTCACCTGCATGAATCTCAAAATACTCGATCCTCTATCATCCATTTGTCCATATAAATCTTAAAGCACCTCATCTTCTACAATCAGTTGCCTACATAGCTCTTAAAGCACTCCATCCTCTATCATGTATCAACTTATATAAATATCAAAGCTCTCCATCTTCTATCATCCTTCGTTAGCATAGATCTCAAAATACTTCATCCTCTATCATTCATCTACCTATATATATCTCAAAGCACTTCATCTTTTATCATTTATCTGTTTACAAGGATTTCAAAATGATCTTCATCCACTTGCACAAATCTCAAAGTAGTCTATCCTTCATTATCTATTTGTCTGTACAGATCTTAAAGTACTCCATCCTCTATCATTTATCCAATGCATAGATCTCAAAACAATTTATCTCTTATAACAACTCATCAAAATGCTACATCTAATATGATTCGTTTATCTATATAGATATCAAAGTATACCATTCTTTATTATTCATCTACTTGCATAGACCCTTAAGCACTCTATCCTTTTGCATTCATCTATTTGTATGGATATTAAAGCACTCCATCTTTTGTTATTCATCTACCTACATAGATCTTAAAGTACTTCATCTTTAACCATTCATCTGTTGGCATAGATCTCAAAGCATTACTCTCCGCTCCCTTCAATTTCCATCAAAATAAGAGATCCTTATTAAGTCAATAAGAAGGATAGTTCTAAAATTTTGCAAACAAATAATTTTCATGTGATCTTCACATGATAATATTTTGTGATGGATATAGACGGCTAGACCATATTGCAATAAATTTAAAATTTGACAGCTAATTGATCGTTTTTAAACTTTTGGGATCCAAGTATATAAATGACCCAAACTTGGAGGAGATGTCTTTATAATTTTCCTTTATATCGTGTATCATACATATAATGTAATATAATATTAATATTAGAGGTATTTTAGGACTAAAATAAAAATATTATTTTATCCATTGTTGAGAAAATGACTGGCCCTTCTTTATGTAGGTAGGATATTCTCACCATTTTATGTATAATGCTATCAATGAGAAAAAAATTTACCTACTTAGAGAAGCATTAGAATATGGATAAATTAGATGATGAAAAAATTAAGTAATTTTTTCATGATATTTAACTATTAAGAAATGGGCATGTAGGTTAAAACAAAAGTCCTATTTCTTCAAATAGATTTTAGTAATGAAGAGGGAAGTTTAACCATGCATCCTGTATCGTTTCTATGCCAAATTTAGAACTAAAGTCTCTCAAGTCCTTTTAATCAGGGATAACACTTAGAAAATTACAAATGCCAACTTAAAATAATAACACCAAATATTATCAGAAATGTTTTAAAATATCATATTTATTGTGGATCTATACCTCAGCCTCAGCTGTGACATCCTCAGCTTCTGCTGAGCTATAGGAGGTGGACATCGAACAGGAATGCCGATGTGATAGAGGTCGACGGACAACCCATCAGCAGTAGTTCTCAACTCTTCAACCTTGGATGATCTATTCTAGGTCATCCTCAACCGACCTATTCCAGATCATTTGAAGGACATGCATCTTCTCCACACTCTAGTACCTCGATCTTGGATGATCTATTATAGTTCGATCATGTCAACCTAATCTCCTCACTAGTTACGTCCCTCCTTCAAATTGAGAAAGTTCAGATAAAGTAGAACTCCTCTATGATCGAGTCTCCCATAAAAGGTAAATATCTTTTCTAAATCAATCTATGCTACAAATTCGAAAACAATCAAGACTCCAACATGGATATGACTCAAACTCCTCCCCTATAAATTAAGGCTCTAAAACTCTCCAAGGTATGCAATCAACTCCTCACTCACTTCTCTTATTATTCTCCATCTCCTGACTTGAAGATCGAAGGATCTTCATCAAAGAACACCATCCCCGATGAGGACTTGTTTTGCAGGAGTTCAGATGAAGCTCCAGTGATGGTTTCACCTTGACCACATCCACATTGGCAATCAACCTCAGACGGAAAGATTGGTAGCAACACTTGGCACTAGAGAAAAGGCCTCTCTTTGACTAGTTTCGAGGTCTTATTTCGGGATTAGTCAGGAGATCCTATTTTGAGAGGAGAAAGCTTACTATCTGCTGCCATGAGGATGCAAAGGGGTGCATCAAATGCATCATAATGCTCCAACAGTTGTCAAGCCAATAATATCCAGTCGATCAATGCACCACCACCATCGGTATTAGAGAATCCTCCATCAGTGGCACCAGCAATCTGCCATGACCAATAACAACATTATTCAGCAGGTGCAGGCATTTTCAATCGCAGTGAGAGGTATTAGAAAGTAGGTTGATTCGCATGCATAGATCGATATGGTAACACTAACTATAGCAGAAGTAGATTTTAAAATTTTTAATCTAATCTAAACATGTAGATTCACAATCTTAATCAACCCTAAGATTGTCTAACACACATGAATAAATTAATTGCATAGATCTAAAATCATAAACGAGAAAAGAAGAAGTTATACCTGATGCTTTTCCCTCCTCCTTCAGATCAGATCTTGCAGATGTCTGAGATTTTTGTCGTAGCTGCACAAATACCCAACCTCTGCTAGTATCTACACAGAGATGTTTCGATCAAACTTTGAAACCTTCAGAGTGCTAGCTCCCTTGTAGGCTTTGTTCTTCGGCTTGGATCAGGGCCCTTTTCCTTATATTACTTGAAGCAGTCCTAAATAGGATCCTGGGGATTGATCTTAACCACTAAAAAAATTAAGAATGTCTTTCTTGATTTTCTTTCTCTCTCTCTAAGGCTTTCCTCTAGATCTGATCTAGAAGAAGTGGGGCATGGAAGATGGAACAAAAATGAGATGGCATGGAGGAGGAAAGGGGCGGAAGATTTTTAGTGCACAAAACACACACATGAGAAAACCTCACACCAAACTGCCCCTTTTTATAATTTTGTCGCATAGAATATATTCCTTTCCCATGCCAACACAAACTCTAATTTGATAAGATCTGATTTGAATCAAAATTCAAATCATTCCTTATCAAGAAGGAGTCCCAACTAATCAAGAAAGTGGGCAACGCCATGTCCCAACAACACATGCGCGCACCCAAAGAAAAATGTGAGAATTTTCATCACCCCATCCCTTTTCTAGTCGACCAAGTGGAGAGAGAATCCCAGGGAATTTGGGCTCAAGAGGTCAGTGTCAATTTGGTTCAAACTGGATCTAAATTGAGTTCAAATTGAGCCTGAATAGAATCAAATTCGAAAGGCTATCAAATCTGATCCAATCAGAATTGAAATTTAAATCTGATTGAGATAATTAAATCAATTAGTATTAAATTAAATTGAGTCTAATTAAATTTAAATTAATTAAAATTTGATCTATAATTTAATCAGCCTCAATTAAATTATAATATTTATAATTAAATCTTTGTGCTAACAATTAGCATATACTAAATCTGTAATACTTATAAATTAGCAATTTTTAAAGTCAAATTATCAATCAAATTGATAATTTAAATTTGATCCAAACTGTTAATTAGGTCGAACTTTTTTTGTGTGTAACCCCTTAGGTTCTATTCTATCTGGTAGTGAGATATACCATGATCTCCATCACAGTATCATTGAAACTCTTTTCGATGGACTAGAATAATTTTAGCTTAACTCAACAATGATCATTGATCCAAAAATAATCTTAGTGAGTTCTTACAATCCATCAGTAATGTCTAACAGTATATAGTGGCAACCCAGTAAAGTAAAAAAATCTAAACTCCTAGGTGCAGTTACCATGTGATTCAGTCCTTCTATCATGAGTCTCGATTTGACGGAGATCATAAAAAACTCGTCAAACCCTATCATCATTCATATATCAGATTGGCTCAACTCAAGTTTATTTGTGAATCTTGTGAAAATTCTTTTTCAGTGTTCATACTTGCTTCAGCTAAAGACTTTCTGAACTCAGTCTTGCTTATCGTATAGGACTACTCCTTTTCTATCAAGATTGATAAATTCCATCTAGGTGTATCCTATTCTAACAGTGAATCGAACCTACTATAGCTAACATATACAGCAAAGATTCGAATGGCTAGGAACCAAGAGAATATGCAGTCAAACTAAATAGGCTCACTGCGAATAGCCAATGACATCGTAGATCAAAGGATCACTCACACTACTGCAGTATTGAAAAGACCACTGATGAGTGAATAAATATCCAAGTGATTTCTCATGTTGATCACACTTAGTGCAAGTTGTTCTCTAACAACCACTTGCACTATCATCTTAGTATCCTTACACCACAGACTCAAGACTCATCTGTCTAAAGAAAAGGTGATCTGTGTATCGATCTTAAATAGATTGATCACTATCCTCTGTGACGATCCTACGATCGGAAGTATTTAGAAATTAACTAATAATGTATGTCTCAAATTCTCAACATCTTGAAAATATACAATATCATTTTTATTAATTTATAGGATAAATCATGGACACATAAATATGATTGAAAATAAAAATATTTTTTTATTAATAATAAAATTTTATAAGTATAAGAATAGGTCCTGAAATTACATAATGTGTCAGCCAACAATTGACTTCTAAGGCACACATCTAACAAACTCTCACCTAATCTAAAGTCAATTAGCCATATACCTAAAATCCATCTTCTCAAGGTGAGCTTTAGTCTTTTGCTAGCTAAGAGGCTTCATCAGCAGGTCCGCTATATTCTGCAGAGAATCGACTCTCTGCACCTTGACGAATCTCTTTTCAAGGTAGTTGCATATGATGTGGAACCGCTGCTCTATATGTTTGGACTTCTAGTGAGACCTAGGCTCTTTAGTGAGTGCTATGGTGCCATTGTTGTCGTAGTGCAATGCAATGACATCCGATGGCATCACATGTAGCTCCACAATGAACTTCTTGAACCAATATGCTTCTTTAGTAGCTTCAAAGGCAGCAATGTATTCAGTTTCCATGGTCGAATCTATAATGACTGGTTGTTTGAAACTTTTCAACTAACCAATCTACTATTGCATAGAAAAATATATCCCGATGTAGATTTTTTCTCATCGATATCAGACATGAAGTCAGAATCGATGTATCCTTTCACTTTTAGCTCCGATCCTCCATCAAAGATCAAAAATAAATTTTTAGTCCTTCTTAAGTACTTAAGGATATTCTTAACTATAATCTAGTGCTCTTCACCTGAATTCGACTGATATCTGCTCATGACACTCATGACAAATGCTATATTAGATTGAGTACACAGCATGGCATACATGAAGCTTCCTATAGTTGAAGCATAAAGGATCTTGCTCATGCATTGGATCTCCTCAAATATATTAGGACACATCTTCTTGAAGAGATAAATACCATACCTAAGGGGCAAAAGATTTCTCTTAGAGTTTTTCATACTAAACCTCTTCAGCACCTCCTCTATATACATTCTCTTAGAATGCCCTATCATTCTCTTAGATTTATCCCTATAGATCTTTATACCAAGAATATAGGAAGCTTCTCCTAGATCTTCCATGGAGAATTCTTTTGACAACCATATTTTGACTGAAGTCAGCATGGGAATATCATTCCCAATTGGAGGATGTCATCCATGTACAATACGAGAAATGTGATGCTCCCACTATCTTTTTTGTATATACATAGCTCCTCCTTATTTCTGATAAAATCAAATGATTTAATTATATTATTAAAGTGAATGTTCCAACTTCAAAATGCTTGTTTGAGTCCATAAATGGACCTTTGCAGCTTACAGACTTTGTGATCACTATCACTGGATATGAAAGCTATAGGCTGCTTCATATAAATATCTTCCTTAAGATATCCATTTAGGAAGGCAGTTTTCACATTCATCTGTCAGATTTCATAATCGTGATAAGCCGCAACCATAAGCAAAGTTTGAATAAATTTCAGCATGACTACTGGTGAAAAGGTTTCCTAATAGTCATTGCTTTCGTATTGACTATAACTTTTCACTCCCAGCCATGCCTTATAAGTCTCTACCTGACCATCCAACCTAATTTTTCTTTTATAGATCTATTTATGCCCAATAGATACAATACCTTCAGGTAGATCTACTAAGGTCCAAATCTGGTTGGAATGCATAGAGTCAATTTTTGACGTCATTGCTTCCATCCATTTTTCAGAATCTAAATCAAACATCGCTTCTTCGTAGGTCTTGAGATCATTCCTAATGTCCCTATCTCTAATGAGAAATACTTCCTCTAAGTCCTCTATAAAAATACCTAAGTACCTTTTAGAAGGATGGGAGACCTTATTATATCTACGAGGTGGAGGAGGTACCACATCAACTGGCTTACTAATGGGTTCAGATTTCTAAACTCGGTGCTCTTCAGAGATCTTCTCTTCGAGCTCAATCTTCCTCCCAGTGCCTCCATCTTGGATAAACTTCTTTTCAAAAAAAAATAGCATGATGACTCATAATCACATTGTGATCCTCTAGAAGATAGAAATAGTATCCTATGGATTCTTTAGGATACCCTATAAAATGAGTCCTAAGTGACCTAACCTCTAACTTATCTGTCTGCTGTTGCTTGATATAGATCGGATATCCTCAAATCTTAAGGTAATCAAGACTCGACTTCTAACCATACCATAACTCATATGGTATGATAGAAACAGATTTAGAGAAAACTCGATTTAAAAGGTGAATGGCAGAAAGTAATGCATGTCCCTAGAGAAAAATTAGAAGATCTGTGAAGCTTATCATGGATCGAACCATATCTACTAGAGTCTGATTCTTCCTTTTGAATACCTCATTTTGTTGAGGCATCCCTAGAGGTGTCCCCTGTGAGACTATACCATTATTTTTTAGATAGGTTTGAAATTCTTCACGAAGATATTCATCTCCTCGATCTGATCGAAGAACCTTCATGGGTTTACTCATTTATTTCTCTACTTCGTATCTGAACTCTTTGAATTTTTCAAAAGCTTCGGACTTATGGTGTATCAAATACATAAACCCATACCGTGAGTAGTCATCAATAAAGATTATGAAGTAGATATAGCCACTCCTGGTCTGTATATAAAATGGACCGCACATGTCAGTATGCACCAAGGCTAATATATCAGTGGTCCTTTTCTCTTATCCTATAAAGGATAGCTTAACCATCTTTTCTTGAAGATAGGACACACAAACTAGATACGATTTGAAAGTCAATTGCCTAATAAGATCATCTTTCTCTAATTTATTAAGTCTGTCCTCTCCAATATGGCCTAGCCTAAGGTGCCATTGATACTTTTAGCCAATCCTATCTCTAAGTTTCTTAAACCCTATGATATTCATAATTTGCTCGTTAAGATTAACACTCAAATCCATGCAAATGATAAAGACCATCTATCAAATAGGCATGTGCAACATATTCATTTCCAAAATAAATCTTGCACAAGTCTTTATTAAAATAAAAATTATAATTATCTTATGCCAGCACAGAAATGAAAATCAAATTTCTACTGAATATAGATACAAAATAATAATTTTTTAAAAGCAAACTAAATCCTAATGGTAACTTCAGAGAGTAGGTCCCGACGACCACCGCAACAACTCTTGCCCTATTGCTGACTTGGAGAGTGATCTCACCTTCTCTCAATCCTTTAACTTTCTCTAGACCCTGCATGGAAGTGCACAAATGAGCACTCGATTCAGAATCTAAAATCTAACTAGAAAAAAAAATAGTTAGATTAGTTTTAATTATAAGCAATTCAAACGTATCTTCAGAAGGCACATCCTTCTTCTTATTCTTCATTGTTGCCAGGTATGCAGAACAATTTCTTCTCAAGTGGCCTTCACCATTACTGTGGAAATATTTTTCCTTATCATTGATTTTTTTTGGAGCCTTCTTCTTCTTTCTGCTCTCGATCTTTTTCTTCTTTGTAGGGTTTTTATTCTTCTTCTTCTTCCCAATAGACTTTCTCTTGGAAGAAGTCTACTCCATAGTAAAAATCGTTTCCCTTGAACTTTTCAAGGTGCTCTTAGTTGTCACCAACATATTCAATAACTCGAACAAGATGCTATCAATCTTATTCATATGGTAGTTCATGATGAACTGACCATACGAATCAGGAAGGGATTGCATGATCAATCTACCTATAATTTCTTATCCATATTCATTTCGAGCTTCTGAAGCTCTTCAATATCCTTGATTATTGTTAGACAATGATCATGCATGGATTACCTATCATGCATCTTCACTCTGAGAAGCCTACGAGAGACTTCAAAGCAAACCGTGTAACTCTGCTCACCATATAACTCTTGTAGGTGAGTCAAAATCTATCCGATAGTCCTTATGTCTTCATGCTGGCATTGAAGATCATTGGACATGAATGTAAGAATATAGCACCTAGCCCTATTATCTTCATCCATCCACTTCTCAAATGTAGCTCGTTGATCACAGGATGGTTGAGCCAGTAACATAGGCATCTCCTGGTCTAACACATAGGTCAATTTTTTAGACCTGAGAACAATTCTCAACTTTCAGAGTCAATCTTTGTAGTTTAATTCGATCAACCTATTGATGTCAAGGATTCGGGCTAGAAGGTTTGAACTCGATATGATTAATTAACTACAGAGAGAAAATAATTTTTAATTAGATGTTTGTACTTGTAAATATTTGTTATAAGAACTTTAATAAACAAACAAGGCTTTTACTATTTCTACGAATCTCTCACACTCCTTGAATAGAGAAATGAAAATATATATGCGATCAGTTTCTAGTGGGTACTACACTCCCACTAATCCACATGCATCTCATCGAGTAGTTGTTGGTAATGCATGAACCAATGAGTAGATAATACATTGTCCATTGCTTCACTAAGCAAGATGTAGCAGGTTCGGTCTTCAAATCCTGTGGTCTCATCTAATAGTTATTGGTATATTTCTTAGTTAAGTCAGATCCATCGTACATCAGTGGGTGTAAAACCATCATTAGATTTCTCACCTAACAGTTATTGGGCTCAACCCCATCTCTACCTCAAGGCATCCAATGCCATAGAGTGATTGTGCCTTTCTGATACAATCCAACCACTGTGACCATCCGAGAACGATCAACATCGGAAAAACATCCGTATCTCTACAATGGTGGAAGACCATTAGACTTAATATTTGATTGAAAAAATTTAGATTCAGATCTCATCCTTAATTAGTCATAACAGTTATGACTAATCTAATAGTATAGGCTAGTTCGAGTCAACAAGTAACCTAATATGAAACTTAATCTTCCAAAATGATCAGATAAGTTAAGATGTGTGGGGTTCTCTCGATGCTTTCCTTAGATACCAACAAATTGATCAGGTTAGATAACAGAACCAATTAAATAACCACCATCTATGTACTTATCTTAGACATCAAATTGATTGATTAGATTGATCAGGGTAGTCTATTGACCTGGGCTTGGACCACTAAGCCAAATTAGGTCTTAAGTTGATTGATAACATATGGTTGTTAATCGATCCGACCAAACTACAACTAATTGGGTTGGTCATGAGCATATTTGACCTAATCCTAATCAATATTTGATTCAATTTGATCAACCACTCAAGGTAGACCTAATTGAGCTACCCATATCCAAAGCCTCATATTTTATGCGATAAATTTAGATCTTAAATTCATAATTTTAGATCTTTTTATTTCAAATCTTAATTCTTAATTAAGTACATTATGAACATAGATTTAGTTTAGATATAAAATCAATTTCTAATCTAAACTAATTTAGATTGCACCATATGCAATTTTGCTATCAACAGACTCGAGTCGACTCACCTTAAAACTCGGGTCGACTTATCTGTGACGAACAAAAACTATAATAAGCCCACGCCTATAGGATTGGGTCGACTCATATGCAAATAAGCTGACTCACCAAGGTCTCAAATCAACTCCAACAAGGACTAGTCGACTCATCAAGGACTTGAGTCGAGTCGAATTGAATCCAAATCGACTCGATAGGCAAGCCAGCCACAATTTTAAAGTTTATGCAAATTAGATCCTAGGGTTTCAGATCTAGGATTTTGTAGAAATTAAATTTTAGATCATGTGCCAACAAATTACATATCATATAGATAATTTTACAATCTAAAATTAATCAAAAACATATATCTAATATATGCATAAAAATAAAACCTAGATCTAAAAGGTGTTTCACATACATCTAAGATCTTCTGTTCGCGATTGTTCTTCATGGGAGATCATCACAAGTGGTACCCCTACATGTCATAAGAGAACCTATCGATTAGGCAAGTGAGGGGCTTTAACCCCTACTTTCTCTTATGAACAAATGGCTATGGTGATGCACCCAATCCAAGTACTAGGCTAATAAGAATTTATTCTAACATATCTAATATGCAATCTATTAAATTCAGATCAGGTTTTCTTTTACATATCAGATTTATGAACTATAAATTAGATCATATGAATATAATTTCAGATCTAAAATTTATTTAAGACATACTAGAACGACCTGACTCTGATACTACTGTTAGAAAGTAGGTTGATTCGCATGCATAGATCGGTACGGTTACATAACCACAACGGAAGTAGATTTTAAAATTTTTATTCTAATCTAAATATGCAGATTCATAATCTTAATCAACCCTAGGATTATCTAACATACATAAATAAATTAATTGTATAGATCTGAAATCATAAACAAGAAAAGAAGAAGTTATACCTGATACTTTTCTCTCCTCCTTCAGATCGGATTGTGGATGTCTAGGGCTCCTGTGGTAGCCGTGCAAGCATCCAACCTCTACTGATATCCACATAGAGATGTTTCGATCAAAACTTCAAAACCTTCAGGACGTTAACTCCCTTGCAGGCTTCATTTTTCAGCTTGGATCAAGGCCCTTTTCCTTCTATTACTTGAAGCAGCCCTGAATAAGATCCTGGGGATTGATCCTAACCACTAAGAAAAATTAAGAACATCTTTCTTGATTTTCTTTCTCTCTCTCTAAGGCTTCCCTCTAGATCTGATCTAGAAGAAGTGGGGCATGAAAGATGGAACAGAGATGAGATGGCATGGAGGAGGAAAGGGGTGGAAGATTGCTACTGCACAAAAACACACGCATGAAAAATCCTCACACCTAACCACCCCTTTTTATAATTTTGTTGACAAAAAATATTCTTTTCCTAGACCAAAACAAACTCTAATATGATAAGATCTGATTTGAATCAAAATTCAAATCATTTCTTATCAAGAAGGAGTCCCAACTAATCAAGAAAGAGGGCAATGCCACATCCCAACAACCCACACGCGCACCCAAAGGAAAATGCGAGAATTTTCATCACCCCATCCCTTTTTTGATCTGCCAAGTAGAGCGAAAAGCCCAAAGAACCTAGGATCAAGAGGTCAGGATCAATTTGGTTCAAACTGGATCCAATTGAGTCCAAATCGAATCGAATTTAAAAAGCTGTCAAGCTTGATCCAATCAGGATTGAAATCTTAATCTGATTTGGATAATTAAACCTAATTAGTATTAAATTAAATCAAATTTAATTAATAAATTTAATTTAAATTAATTAAGATTTGATCCATAATTTAATCAGCTCCAATTAAATTACAATATTTGTAATTAAGTCCTTGTGCTAATAATAAGCATATACTAAATCTGTATTACTTACAAATTAGTAGTTTCTAAATTTAAACTATCAATCAAATTGATAATTCAAATTTAATCTAAACTATTGATTAGGTCAAACTCTTTTTATGTGTGAACCCTCAGGTTCTATTCTATCTGATAGTGAGACATACAGTGATCTCCATCATAGTATCATCGAAACTCCTTTCGATGGACTAAAACAATTCTAGCTCAACCCAATAAGGATCGTTGATTCAAAAATAATCTTAGTGAGTTCTCATAATCTACCAATGATATTTAGTAGTATATAGTAGCAATCCAGCAGAACAAAAAAATTTGAACTTCTAGGTACAGTTATCGTGTGATTCAGTCCTTCTATTATGAGTCCCGACTTGATGAAGGTCATGGAGAGTTATCAAAATAAGACTACTCTTTTTCTACCAAGATCGATAGATTTTATCTAGATGCATCCTACTCAAATAGCAAACCTGAACCTACTATAGCCAACATACACAGTAAAGATCTGAATAGCTAGGGACCAAGAAAATAGACAATCAAACTAAGTAGCCTTGCTGCGAGTAGCCGATGACAGTGTAAGTCAAAGGACCACTTACACCACTGTAGCATCGAGAAGACCACTGACGAATGAGTAAATATTTAAGTAATTTCTCATATTGGTCATGCTCAGTATAAGTTGTTCTCTAACAACCACCTACACTATCATCCTAGTGTCCCTACACCATAAACTCGAGACTCATCTGTCCAAAAGGGAGGTGATCCATGTACCAATCTTAAATGGATTGATCACTATCCTCTATAACGATCCTATGATTGGAAGCATTTATAAACTAACAACTAATAATGTATATCTCAAATTCTCAATATTTTGAGAATATATAATATCATCTTTGTTAATTTTTAAAATAAATTATGGATATATAAACATGATTGAAAATGAAAATATCTTTTTTATTAATAATAAAATTTTACAAGTACAAGAATAGGTCTTAGAATTATATAATATGTCAGTCAATAATTGGCTTCTAAGGCACATATCTAATAAGAGGGATACAATAAAATACGGAGCCACCCCCCGCTACGAAGAATACATAGCCAACCAGAGAGAGATTGGTTGATTGACTTCCCCATAGCCCAGGGTGGGGGCTTGTCATCAAAGCCGACATAACAACCCACCTCATCATCGTAATAGGCTGTCTCCTACCCCAATCTCTAGAAGGGACTCTTCTCCGAATCATGATTCTCCTCAATGCTGATCGACCCGGAAAGATGAAATGGAAAAGAAGCTCCAAGAAATGCAGTGGTAGATCGATGCACTTTAAGTGCCGAAGCAATCGGAGGACAATCTGGGGTTCAACATGATCCTCCATTTACTCAGAAAATAATGGATGAGTGCCTTCCACCTTGGTTCAAGATGCCTCAAATGGAATCTTGTGATGGAACTGCCGACCCAATGGACCATCTGGAGAATTTTTAAACTTTGATGCTTCTGCAAGGGGCTAGTGATGCGACTCTCTATCGAGCTTTTTCTTCAACTTTGAGAAAGGTAGCTCGCCACTGGTACTCCAATTTACAGTCGAGCTCTATAGGCTCTTTCCATCAACTGAGTCGGCTCTTCGAGGTATATTTCATCAACAGCCACCGATAGCGGCGTAACTCGGACTTCCTCATTAGCATCAAGTAGAGGGAGAATGAGTCTTTATGAGACTACATAAGTCAATTCAATGCTGCAACTCTGAAAGTTTGAAATTTGGATTAGTCTATGGCAATGACCACATTTAAGGTCGGACTCCAACAAAATGATCTCCTCTTATCGCTTAACTTGAGCAACCCAAAGGACTTCATCGAAATGCTGGAATGAGCTAAGAACTATGCTCAAGCTGAGGAAGCATGGGACCGACAAGGAAAAAACCACGATCGAGCATCACATCAAAGCACCGACCAAGAGAAAAAAGATTATCGATGGTGCAGCATCAATGCTCGGAGCCAAAACCTCACCATTCTTGGACCCCATCTCGAAATAATCGACCTAGATCTCCTACAATAGTTCATCGATCTAGGACTCTCTCACGGAGGTTTCATTATTTCACTTCGCTGAACACCCCTCAAGCCCAAATTCTCATAGAGATAGAGAGGCAAGAAGAGCTGCCCCGTCGAAGAAGATGCTCGCTTCGGCACAGGTAAAAAATTTAAGAAAGTATTGTAGATAGCATAGGGACCATGGGCATGATACAGAGAAATGCTGGCAGCTTATGGAGGAAATAGAAGTAGTACTCATCCGATGTAGGTGCCTTCATCGGTATGTTGATGAACAACGGATCCTGAGGAACCAACAGAATGAGCCTCCTTGATAGGAAGATCCCCACATAGATCAGCCAATAGCAGGAGAGATCCACGTAATCTCTATGGGGCAGCTCGTGAAGAAAAAACTGTCTTTTTCCTTATAGGATCTTTCAGATTTCATCAAATCTGGGATGGAAAAATTTAAAAAAAAAATTATCCTATATTTATTTCAGATCTAAATCTCTAGATCTAATTTTATTATCTGATATTAATTCTAAAATAAATCTAAAAGTATGAGGAAACATGAAATACCTCAAGGGTAATCTGATTACCCTGTAGATGATCGCAGCAAGCCTGAGGTTCTGATTTAGCCATGCAATCGCCTAGCAAAACCAGTATCCACTTAGGTAGGACCTGGATCGTCTTCTCCTCGTGACTCTCTGCTCCAAAAATCAGAACTCAATCTGATTAGGAAGCTCTTCAAAAGCCTTCCTGAAGTTGGAGCAGCAACTTATCGAAAAACTCCTACAGCCCTTTGTTCAATGCGTCACCATGCCTTGATCCTTCACCAGATGGATGCCCAACCTCTTGGGCATAAAGAGGGGAGAGGGAGCACCAGGGAGGATGTGGAGAAGAGGAGGGGTGGCTGGCTTTTGCTGGGTAGGGAGTAGAATTACTTAAACCCTAGGCGCAGATAGGGTTTATATAGACCTTGCTATGCTGCGCAGTGCCACATCATTCGACCAATCAAAAAATTTTATTTAATCTAGAAAAATTTTGATTGGTGGAGTGATGTCATCTGATCACATCAGATAAAAACCCCACCCTCTCTTCTATGTTGGCACCAACATTGGATAAGCACAAGGGAGATGGCGCCCAAGAGTTTATGTTGATCAAGACTCCTCTTGATCTTTATCCACTTAGGGTGCAAGCCTTGTCCAATTGTGGCACCCACTTTGGTGCTTATTTTTGACAGGTGGATACTCCACAAAAAATCTCCAATAACCTCTTGCCAAGTGGCCTTCAGTTTAAGACTCATATATCAACATTTGACAGATATTCTAAAATGAAAATGACAGGTGTCAAAAATTAGCAGGTGTTGTCTTTAATTCATCTCATGAATTAAGACAAGCCTTTTCTGAGCTGGACTAGTCCTAGTTAGACTGAGAGAAACCTTCTCAAGATTCTCTGGATGAGTCAAAACATATTTGGCTCAATCGAGATAGAAAAGATTGCACGAGGAGAAAGTTAGGCTCAATCGTGTGCTAGCACGATTTCCTTGAACCTAATTGGATCTAATCCAAATCAATTGGACTAGCCTAATTGATGACATCCAGATCCTAACCCTTGTTAGTGTGACCCAGTTAGCTTCAATTCTGTATAGTAATGAGATATGTCGTGATCTCATCATTGACATCATCAAAACTCCTTTTAATGGACCAGAACTCTTCTGATTCAGACAATTAGAATGTTCGATCATCAAGATCATTCTAATTACCTCTAAAATCTATCAGTGACATCTAGTAGTATATGATGGTAACCCATCAGAACTGAAGATGAACCTCTCAGTGCAGCTACCTGTGTGATTGAGTTCCTCTATTATTAGTCCCGACTGAATTAGGGTTAAGGTGAACTCGTCAAACCCAACATCAGTCATATGAATCAATCGATCGATCCAAGTCCGATGTGAAACCCTAATAGAAAACTCTTTTCCATTATTTCACTCTGCCATGGCCATGGGCTTAAGGACTCGATCTTTCGATCATCATAGGACTACTCCTCTCATCTACTGAGGTTGATAGATCCCATCTTTGTGTGACCTAGTTCCTACAATGAATGTGCTACAGCCAATATACACCTCGGGGTTTCGAATGGCTAGGAGATCGAGTTATGGTGTAGTCAAACTATAACACACTCAAGGTGAACTGTCGATGTACCTCAGGTCAAAGAACTAGACACACAGCTACAGCATCGAGCTAGTCATCGATGAGAAAGTAGACTTTCTTATGACTACTCGAGGTGGTCACGCTCAGTACTCTCATTCTCAACGAATACCTGTACTCTCGCTTCGATGTCTCTACACCATAGACCCAAGACATATCTACCCTAAGGAAGCGATTATATACCAACCTTTCGGATCGATCACCATCCTCGTGATGATCCTATGGTCAGGAGCTGTTTATAAGTTAGTTATGTAAATTCATGCCTTAAATTTTTAACTCTTGAAAATATAAATTGACATTCCTACTGACTCAAAAGATGTATCACAGACACAATATACACAATGTGATAGAAAAATAACCCATTTATTGATTTATTGTCAAAATTATAAATTTGTCCTTAGATTTGTACAGGAATGTGTCAGCCAATCTGGCATCTAGGGCACACATCTAACAAACTCCCACTTGACCTAATACCAATTGGCTACATATCTAAGTTCCATCTTCTCAAGGTGGGCTTCTATCTTTTACTGGCCTAATGGCTTTGTCAACGGATCTGCCACATTGTTTGTGGAGTCAACTCTTTTAACCTCGACATAATCTTTTTTGAGATAATCATGGATCAGATGGAATCGTCGCTCGATATGCTTGGACTTCTGGTGAGACTTTGGCTTTTTAGCTAGGACTATGGCGCCATTATTATCACAGTAAAGAGGGATGGCATCCGATGACATCATTTCAAGCTCCACGACAAACTTTTTGTACAAAAATGTCTCCTTCGCAGCTTTCGATGCAGCAATATACTCTACCTCCATAGTAGAATCTGCAATCACCGTCTGCTTGAAACTCTTCCAGCTAACTGCACCATCATTGCAAATGAACAGACTCTCAGATGTCGACTTTCGATCATCTATATCAGACATAAAGTCTGAGTCTGTATATCCCTGAATCTGGAGTTCTCCATTTCTAAAGACTAGAAACATATCCTTAGTCCTTCTCAAGTACTTAAGGATACATTTCACAGAAGTCCAGTGCACTTCCCCTAGATTCGACTGATATCTGCTTGTGACACTCACAGCATGGGCTATATCAGGTCGTGTACATAGCATAGCATACATGAGGCTCCCTATTGTCGAAGCATAAGGGATTTTACTCATGCGTTCAATCTCCTTAGGTGTGCTAGAGCACATCTTCTTGGAGAGATGAATGCCATATCTAAAAGGTACTAAACCTCTTTTAGAGTTTTTCATACTAAATCTTATTAGCACCTATTTGGTCTATCTCTATAGACCTTAATACCCAGTATAAAGGATGCCTCTCCTAGATCTTTCATAGAGAACTCCTTAGACAACCATACTTTGACTGAGGTCAACATGGGAATATCATTCTCAATTTGGAGGATGTCATCTACATACAATATGAGGAAGACAACTGCGCTCCCACTGACCTTTTTGAACACACATAGTTTCTCCTCGTTCTTGATGAAACCAAACATTTTGATCACATCATTGAAACGAGTATTCCAGCTCCGAGATGCTTGCTTAAGTCCATAAATGGACCTTTGCACCTTGCAGACCTTGTGATCATCATCACTGGATGTGAAACCAAGTGGCTGTTCTATATAGATATCTTCCTCAAGATGTCCATTTAAGAATGCAATTTTCACATCCATCTGCCATATTTCATAATCGAAATAGGCTGCAACAACAAGCAATGTGCGGATGGATTTTAGCATGACTACGGGCGAGAAGATATCCTGATAGTCAATGCTTTTGCGCTGACTATAACCTTTCGCTACGAGCCTAGCCTTGAATGTCTTTACATTTCCATCTGCACTTATCTTTCACTTGAAGATCCATTTATACCCAATAGGTACAATACCTTCAGGTGGATCTACCAAGGTCCAGACTTAGTTTGAGTGCATCGAGTCAATTTCTGATCTCATTGCCTCTAACCATTTCTCAGAGTCGATATCTAATATCGCCTCATCATAGGTCTTGGGATCATCACCATGAGCCCCATTTTCTATGAGGAATATTTTCTCTATATCCTCTTATATAGTACCTAAGTACCTTTCAGGAGGATGGGAAATCCTAGTCGATCTATGAGGTGGAAGAGGTTGTGTTAGGACTGGTTCTGATTGATTTGGTTCCTCAGGTTCTTTAGCTCGTTGCTCTAGGGAGACATTCTCCTTGAGCTTAATTATTCTTCTGATGCCACCATCTTGAATAAACTGTTTTTCAAGAAAAATAGTATTTCGACTCACAATCATATTGTGTCTTCCGAAATATAGAAATAGTATCCTAATGACTCTTTAGGATATCCTATGAATCGAGCTCTAAAAGACCTGAACTCTAACTTGTCCACCTGCTATCTCTTGACATGAGTCAGACAACCCCAAATTCTGAAATGATTCAGACTTGACTTCTTACCATGCCATATCTCATATGGTGTGGTAGGAACAATTTTAGATGGAATCCTATTCAATACATATATTGCTGTCATGAGATAATATCCCCAAAGAAACTCAGGGAGGTCCGTGAAGGTCATCATAGGACGAACCATATCTAATAGGGTCCGGTTTCTCCGTTCTGAAACTCCGTTGAGTTATGACATTTCAGATGGAGTCCATTGAGAGACTATGCCATTGTCTTTAAGATAGTTTAGGACCTCCTTGATCTGATCGAAGAACCTTAATGGGCTTTTCTGTTTGTTTTTCTACTTCATGTCTGAATTATTTGAACCTTTCAAAGGCTTCAGATTTGTGTTTCATTAGAAACACATATCCGTACCTAGACATATCATCGGTAAAGGTAATGAAGTAGACATAGTTGCCTCTAGCCGGCACATCAAATGGGCCGCACACATCCGTATGTACTAGGGCAAGTAGGTCTGTGGCCCTTTCCCTGAAGGAAAAACTACCTTTTTCCTGTGTAGGATCTTCCAGATTTCACCAAATCTGGGGTGGAATAAATTTTATATTTTTTATCCTACGCTATTTCAGATCTAATATCTATTAGATTTAATTTTATTATCTGATATTTAAAATCTAAAATTAAATCTAAAAGTATAAGAAATATAGACATACCTTAAGGGTAATCTAATTACCCTGTAGATGATCGCAGCACTGCCTGAGGTTCTGATGTAGCCACGCAAGCGCCTGGCCTCTACCAGTATCCACTCAGGTAGGATCTGGAACATCTTCTCCTTTAATTCTATGCTCCAAAAATTAGATCAATATCTGATTTGGAAGTACTTCAGAACTCCTTCTGAAGTTGGAGCAGCAGCCTATCGAAGATGTCCTGCAGCCTTCTGTTCCAGGCGTCACCACGTCTTGTACCTTTGCCAGATGAACGTCCAACTTCTTGGACCTGAAGAGGGGAGAAAGGAGAACAGGGAGGATATAGAGAAGAGAGGAGGGGGCAGCAGCTAATAGGTTTTTTTGCATAAAATAAGTTCTATCATGAAACCCTAGGTGCAGCAGGGTTTATATAATTTCTATATGCTGCGCAGTGCCACATCATTCGATCAATCAAAAAATTTCAATAAATTTTAGAAAAATTCTGATTGGTGGAGTGATGTCATCTGATCTCCAAAAGGTGGCGCCAACATTGGATAAGCACAAATAGAGTGGCGCCAAAGAGTCCAAGTTTATCAGGACTCTTTGGTTCTTATCCATTTGGGGTGCCCACTTAAATCCAATTGGGCTCACGCCATAATCTGATTATGGCACCCAATTTGATTAGGTTTAGGCATGTGGACACTCCACAAAAATCCTCCAATAAGTCCTCTTCAGTTTAAGACCCATATGTCAACTTTTGATAGATGTCCTAAAATGAAATTGACAGGTGCTAGAAATTAGCAGGTGTTGTCTTAAATTCATCTCATGAATTAAGACAAGCCTTTTCTAAGCTGGACAAGCTTCAATTAGACTGAGAGAAACCTTCCTAAGATTCTCTGGATGAGCCAGATCACATTTGGCTCAGTAGAGACAGAAAAGATTACACGAGGAGAAAGTTAGGCTCAATCGAGTGCTAGCACGATTTTCTTGAACCTAATTGAATCTTATCCAAATCAATTGGGGTAGCCCAATTGATGACATCCAGACCCTAACCTTTGTTTGTGTGACCCAGTTAGGTTCAATTCTGTATGGTAATGAGACATGTCGTGATCTCATCATTGACATCATCGAAACTCCTTTCGATGGACCAGAACTCTTCTAATTCAGACAATTAGAATGATCGATCATCAAAATCATTCTAATTGCTCCCAAAATCCACCAGTGACACCTAGCAGTATATGGTGGCAATCCATCAGAACTGAAGACGAACCTCTTGGTGTAGCTACCTGTGTGATTGAGTTCTTCTATCATGAGTCCCGACTGAATTAGGGTTAAGGTGAACTCGTCAAACCCAACATCAGTCATATGAATCAATCGATCGATCCGAGTCCGATGTGAAACCCCAATGGAAAACTCTTTTCCATTATTTCACTCTGCCATGGCCATGGGCTTAAGGACTCGATCTTTCGATCATCATAGGACTACTCCTCACATCTACCGAGGTTGATAGATCTCATCTTGGTGCGATCTGGTTCCTACAATGGATATGCTACAGCCAACATACATTTCAGGATTCTGAATAGCTAGGAGACCGAGTTATGGTGTATTCAAACTATAACACACTCAAGGTGAACCATCGATGCACCTCAGATCAAAGAACTAGACACACAACTGCAGCATCGAGCTAGTCATCGATGAGAAGGTAGACTTCCTTATGACTGCTCGAGGTGGTCACGCTCAGTACTCTCGTTCTCAATGAATATCTGTACTCTCACTTCGGTGTCTCCACACCATAGACTCAAGACTCATCTATTCTAAGGAAGCAATCGTACACCAACCTTTCGGATTGATCACCATCCTCGTGATGATCCTATGGTCAGGAGCAGTTTATGAGTTAGTTATGTAAATTCATGCCTTAAATTTTCAACACTTGAAAATATTTATTAACATTCCCACTAACTCAAAGGATGTATCACAGACACAATGTACATAATGTGATAGAAGAATAACCCTTTTATTCATTTATAGTCAAAATTATAATTTTGCCCTTAGATTTGTACAGGAATGTGTCAGCTGATCTGGCATGTAGGGCACAGATCTAACAAACTCCCACTTGACCTAATGCCAATTGGCTATATATCTAAGTCCCATCTTCTCAAGGTGGGCTTCGATCTTTCGTTGGCCCAATGGCTTAGTTAGCGGGTCTACCACATTATCTGTGGAGTTGACTCTCTTGACCTCAACATAACCTTTTTCGAGGTGATAGAATCGCCGCTCGATGTGCTTGGACTTCTGGTGAGACCTTGGCTCCTTAGCTAGGGCTATGGCACCATTATTGTCGCAATAAAGAGGGATGGCATCCGATGACATCACTCCAAGCTCTGCGGCAAATTTGTTGTACCAGAATGCCTCTTTTGTAGCTTCTGATGCAGCAATATACTCTGCCTCCACAGTGGAATCTGCAATCACCGTTTGCTTGGAACTCTTTCAGCTAACTGCACCACCATTGCAAATGAACAGACTCCCAGATGTCAACTTTCGATCATCTATATCAGACATAAAGTTTGAGTCTGTATATCCCTGAATCTGGAGTTCTCCATTTCCAAAGACTAGAAACATATCCTTAGTCCTTCTCAAGTACTTAAGGATACATTTCACAGAAGTCCAGCCCTTGTGCTAATCAATCTCTCCGAGAGTGCTAGCTTGTGAAGATACCTTTTGTTGGCTGATCTGAGAGAAACATGAAGAAGATGAAGAATAAAAAAATTCTCTCTTTTTCTTTCTAGATCCACCCATCAAATCTCTATCAAAGAGATCAAGAGAAGAACCCTTTCTTCTCAATTCTCTCATGCACAAGAGAGAACCTTTCTCTCTTCCTTTCACACCTTTAAAAAAAAAAAATTTTTTAATTTTTTATGATAAAATCAGATCTAATCTAATTTCTCATACAAAAATTACATGAATTTCCATGCTCTAAAAAAATATAAAAAAAAGATTCAAGAGAAGAACTGTTCTTCTCACTTCTTCTCCCTTTTTCTTCTTGATCTAGAACTCTAGGAAGTCCCAAACACCCAACCAATTTTTTTTGATATTTTTTTTTTAAAATTTTTATATTAAAAATTAGATTCAATCTAATTTTTATATTAAAAAAATAAAAAAAATATCTGAGAGAAGAACTCATTCTTCTCTAAGACTGCGCACAAGAAAGAAGATATTTCTTCTTTCTTCTCTTTCTCTCATTGGAAGAACCTTTTTTCTCCAATTTTCTATTATAAAACTAACAGAGGAGCCACTCTTTGATGCCTAAAAATCAACAATCAAACTCTCACAAAATTTCTTCTAAAGGGGTTGGAGAAGACACTTGGGCATGTGGGATTTGGGGCATCCAACTCTTGGATGCCCCCACCTCTCCTTTAGGCGACATGAAGAGGAGGGACGCCCTCTTTATCTCACGAAAGAAACATGGACCGTGGCACTTCTTGGATGGATGTGGGTTATTCTATGTTAGGAAGAGGTGGGGTGTGAGAATCACTTAAATAGATGGGTGGTGGGTTAGTTCAGTCCTATTCCAAATAGGGCTCAAGAATCTTGTTCCAACTCTAACTAATTCTTGGATTCAATCCTAACTAACTTAGAAATTAGTTATAATAAACTAACTAATTAGGTCCTAGCTCAATTATAAAACCAATTAGGCCCCAATCCAATTAGAAAATTAGTTAAATTAAGAACCCCATCAATTCAGTGATAGATTCTTAATGGATATCAAAAAAGCTATTGATCAATAGGGCTCGTTCCAATTAAGCTTATTATCCAATAGAATTTGATACAATCAAACCTAAATCTCAAATTAAATTCTATTCATTCTTAAGATCAATTGGAATAAATTCTGTTATCCAATATGAATGTATCCAATCAATTCAAAGCCAACCTAGTTGAATCCAACTCAATTAGATTTGATCTAATCCACATTGCTCAATCAAATTGAGCCAATAACAATCAAATTGTTAATTAATTATTTTTTTAATTTATCAATCATTAATAAATAATTTATTACAATCTTTATATTGGATTAATTATCAATCACATTGATAATTAAACCGTTCAACGATTCATAATCATCAATCAACCATTTGATCAGACAGGTACTTCTATATATATGAACCCATAGGTTCGAATCTAAGTCAATAGCACAAGAATAATTCTTGTACCAATCGATGTAACTATCTAGCAATGGTGGCTCGATGTTCGGATAGACCAAATGTATGTCTAGCAATACTCTAGAACCTACATAGATATATTTACCATATAATTCATCCCTTTGACTCTCGATGCTTAAGGATGACTTAGGATTAAACCGTCAACTCTAGATGAGTAGTCCACATTTTGTCTAAATCTTATAAATTCTGTAACTCCTCACTAGGACTACTCTAATCAGAGTTTGCTGAATTGAAATATAGTGATGCATAATGAGTTTGGATAGTTTGGTATCAAAGCATAATGAGTTGTTTGCAAGTTATCGAGGCAGCCTCAGGTCAGAGGGACACTTATATCCATATCCCATCAGAGCAATCCTTGACAGAAGAGTACTCCGAAGGTGGTCATGCTCAGTAAAACATACTCCTACATTTCATCCATATGTCATACCCGTGTCACCATACGTCTTGGTTAAGAGGACAACCAACTAATATGGCACACAATGACCTATACTCGATACAATTATTGTCCTTGTAATGATTGTATCATTTAGTCATGAGCAAAATTAAACAACCACACGATAAATCCTCCTTTATCGTTTTGAAAGTAGCTCTAAGGACTTCATCATAACATATGAGTTTTATTTAGGAAGATGTATTCCTTATGATGAATCTACTAGATAATATTTATATTTTATAATTTATATATATGTATGGAGCACAATCATCTACAACCTAAATGATTAGCTTTAGGATATATTTTTTAATAACTCTCATTTGGACTAAAGTCAATCAGATTGATATCAAATATTCATCTTCCATTTGTGATCATTGAACTCCTTAGATTTGATTGCTCTAGTCAATGGGTCGGCCAAATTTTTCTTTCGATCGATCTTTCTAAGGTTAACTTTATCTCGATCTTATCGAACAAAGTGATAGCAATGTAAAAAATATTTGGTTCTCAGATGAAACATCAGTTCTTCAGCTTGAGTTATGGCTCCAGTGCTACTGTCAATACAAAAGGACTAGACCATCAATAAAGGGTGCCACTCCAAGCTTGCTAATGAACTTCTATAACCAAACAACTTCTTTACCAACATCAAATATCGCAAAAAATTTCGTATCATAAATAAAATTGGCTACTGAATACTACATGAAATCTTTCTAGCATGTCGCTTCTCTTTTAGGATAAAAACATAACCTAACACAACTTTATCATTTTGATCCGACTAAAAACTAGAATCAATATTTCACAAGTTTTAAGTCAGATTCTCCACAAACGAGCTATTGGTCTTTAGTATTTTATAAATACTTAAGAATGGTTCTCATAATCTTTCAAATCTTTATGGAGAACAGAGATGACAACCAAGCTTTTATTCCCTATAATATATGGATGTCATTTTCGATTAAGAGAATTTTATTTCCAACAACACGAGGAATACTATTATACACACAGGATTCTGCTTCATTCTCAACGAAGCCATACATTCACAACGTATATTCCAACTTTGAGAAATTTAATTCAATCCGAATGAACTTAAAGATTGCCATAAGAAAAATATCTCATCATAGTCAATACTATAACTTTGATAAAATCCTTAGCAATCGGATAAAATTAATAGGTCTCCACCTTTCTGTCTGTGCCTCTTATCCATCTAAAATCTACTCACACTCTATGGGTCTCATCCCTTCAAGTGAACCAATGAATGTCCATACATCATCGATCTTCATGGACTTCATTTCAGATTTTATAGCTCCAAATTACTTTTTAAAGTCAGATCCTCGTATGGCATCCGTATGGGAGATCAAATCTCCATGCCAAACCTAGAAACCAAAGTACCTATTTGACTGACATGATACTTTATCGCATCTACTCAAGGATATCTTTATTTCGGACTCTAGATTTGATCTAATGAACTTCAATTTTATTAGTATGTATCAGAGTCAGTTCTTCTATCTATCAAGCTTCATCAAGCTTGCTCTTAACAACATCAGTTCCTTCACCAAAAAACTTCTTTTTCGAAAAGAATACCTTAAGACTCACGAACATCTCATGTCCATTAGGAAGATAGAAAAAATATCCCTAATATAATATTTATCAGATCAAGATCCAAGTTAGTCAGTTTGTAAATATTTCATATAGGCCGTGAAGGAACTAGATCTAGAGTTTCAGGGTTAGATCTTGAAACTTTTTCAAGATTAGACAGCGGAAGACTAAAATAAATCAAAATTTATCTTATAAAATCAGAGAATCCCTAGATCTAAGATCCTATTACATGAGTATTATATGATATTAAATCAAAAATTAAAATATAAAGAGCAAAAACTACATGTTGATCATATCAACATGTTTCTATGCTACATCTAATGTATGCAAAATATAATAGATCACATCTATTACCTTGCAAGTTAGATGTTCTAACTTTACTGATCTGGACTTGAGGATGATGTTGCGAGCCGCACATGCATCTGACCTCTAGGAGTCATCCATATGAGCTCACGAATCACGATCAGAAGTCCTGGTCCAGGAAATCAGCACAGTATGCTAGTACTGTGCTGATCCTTCTTCGATGGTCGATCAGATGCCTCCTTCTTCTTGATTTGGACTCTTCCAAAGATGAGAAGTAGGAGAAGAAGTTTTAAATATGAGACACTCTCAGAAAACTCATAGATGGAGAAAGAAAAGGGGTGAACTCAGCAACCCTAAAAGAAGACTCTCTTCTTCTTCTCTTTGCTTAATCCAGACACATAGTTTTGTATCTATTATATCTCCATGCCCCAACACTCTTTCTCCTTGATTTTCACATGCCCCAAAGATCTCTCAATTCTCTATAATCTATAAAAATCTCAAGAAGAAATTCATCTTAAATAAAGAGATATGAAGAATCTTTGTCTAGGTCAAATACCTAGTCAAGGAAAATCCAAACAGGGCAAGACAAGTGGTGCCCAACTCATGGGCACCCCCTCCTTCTTTTTCTATCATGGACCACCAGCAAAGGGTGCACAATATGTGCCATAAAAGTTATAAAAATTTCAAAAAAAATCTGAATAAAATCAGTGCCATAAGAAAAGAGTTTTGATTTTCTAAAATTCTATCTCATAGAATTTGAAATCCAAACTAATTCCTTCTTTGACTTGGTCCACAACCATATTCCATGTAAGAGAGAAAGAGTGAAAAGCTTTGAGCATGCATGAAGGCCTGGGAGAAAAGATTTTGTTGCACAAAATAAGAGAGAGTAGGCGTGGGGGGCTAAGGTGGCGCAAGGTGGAATCCTAGTCTTACTAGGATTTAATCTATGACTTGTTCAAATTTGATTTCTCAAACCAAATCAAATCAAAATCAAATCAACCCAATTAAAATAGATCTTAATCCAATTAAGAATCTAATTTAATCAGATTAAATTAGATTTAAATTTGATTTAATTTTCTAATCGAATTAGAAATTAGGTTGACCCAAGTCCTAATTAAACTAGGACTAGTTTTTTCTTGCACTTGGTTTATCTAATAAACTAATTGGACTTGATCCAATCAAGCCCAAACCAAATCTAATTAAATTATATTCAATTAGACTTAATCTCAACCTATTGACTTAATCAAATTAAATCAATTAGTAATCAAATTGCTAATCGATCTTCCTGCAATACTTGCACTAGGTTAAATGTCAATCGTATTGATCTTTTAACCCTAGAATGATTCTTAATCGTTGATCAACCATCCGATCGGATCATGAACTCTAATGTGTGTGATCTCATAGGTTCGAACCTAAGCCGGTAGTATAGGAACAAATTCCTACACCAATCGAAGTAACCATCTCACAATGGTACCCGATGGCCGGATAGGTCGAATGTGTAGAACAACATCCTTAGAACCCATGCAGATATAGTTTTCATATAATTCATCCCCTTGACCAAAATGCCCATAGGACACCTCAGAGTTCAACTGTCAACTCTAATCAGGTTGTCCACATTGTATTTCAAAATATCAAATCTATCTGATGGATTATCCTGGCCAAGGTTTTGCTAAATTGAAATACAGGGACTCATTCTTCTCCAACTCTTGGAGTGGTCAATCCCATCTTGTTCACACTCTGACTTTGTAAGTACTTGACTGTGCCCAGAAGTCTTTCGTCAATAAATTAAAATTTTAGTTAGTCCAGTACCAAAGCACAGAGAGTTGCTTGCAAGTCACTGAGGTGATCTCAGGTCTAAGGGATACTTATACCTATATCCCATCAGAGATATTCTTAACAACAGAATGCTCTGGAGTTGGTCACGTTCAATGACGATGTACCCTTACATCTCACCTGCATATCATACCAGTGTCTCCACACTCTTTGATTAAGAGGACAACCAACCCATATGACCTACAACGACCTATGCTCAATAGAAGCTGTCGTCCTTATTAACAGCCCATCATTTGGTCGTGAACAGTTTTAAGGACTAATCGATGAATCCTCTCTTTATCGAACCTAAATAGTCCTAAAGACTTTATCACAACAATGGAGTTCATTAGAAGATAAAAACTTATGACGAAAATACCAAAAATATATTTTATTTATTAACAAATCAATTATAATACAAGGTTGCTCAACTGTCAACAGATTGACGATTGACTTTTGAGACATATTTTTCAACAACTTTCACTTGTCCTAAAGCCATTCGGCACAGTATCTAATACCCATCTTCGACTTGTGGTTGTCAAACTCCTTTATCGTCAGGGCTTTAGTGAAGGGGTCGGCTAGGTTCTCCTTTCCGTCGATCTTCTGAAGGTCGACGTCACCTCGATCCATGATCTTTCAGACCAAGTGGAAGCGACGCAAAATATGCTTCGTCCGTTGGTATTCTTTGGGTTCCTTTGCTTGAGCTATGGCACCAGTGCTGTCGTAGTAGAGCAGGACTGAACCATCGAGAGAGAGTGCTACTCCGAGCTCGATGATGAATTTTCTCAGCCACATAGCTTTCTTCGCGGCATCCAATGCTGCGATATATTCTGCCTCACAAACAGAGTCTGCCACAGTATGCTGCTTGAAACTCTTCCAGCAAATGGCTCCACCATTCGAGTAAAGATATAATCCGACACGCTTCTGCTGTCATCATGATCAGATTGAAAGCTAGAGTCTGTGAACCTCACAAGTTTCAGATCTGACTCGTCATAAACCAACCATTGGTCTTTAGTATTTCTCAAATACTTAATGATGACTTTAACCACTTTTCAGTGATTTTCTCCAGGATCAGATTAGTATCTACTCACTACTCCTAGTGAGTATCCCACATCTAGCCTTGTACATGTCATGACGTACATGATAGATCTCATGGTCGAAGCATATGAGACTCTACTCATACGCTCTCTCTCTTCAGAAGTTGTCGGACAATCCTTCTTAGAGAGAGAAATTTCATGGCCTATCGATAGATAGCCCTTCTTGGAATTCTCCATACTGAACCTCTTCAGCACAGTGTCTATGTACGTGGACTGGGATAACCCAAGCATCTTTTTAGATCTATTTCTATAGATCTTCATCTCTAGGATGTAGGATACTTCACCCAAGTCCTTCATGGAGAACTGCGATGACAACCAAACTTTTATCCCCTATAGTACGGGGATGTCATTCCCGATTAAGAGAAAGTTATCTACGTATAAGATAAAGAATATCACAACTGGACCATTTGCCCATTTATAGATGCAGGGCTCTTCTCCGTTCTTAACAAAGCCATACGTTTTGATCACCTTATCAAAATGTATGTTCCAACTCCGAGAAGCTTGCTTCAATCCATAAATGGATCTCTGAAGCTTGTACACCTTGAACTCATCTGTGGATGTAAATTCCTCAGGTTGTATTATATACACCTCTTCGGTTAGCTCTCCATTCAAGAAAGCTGTCTTTACATCCATCTGTCAGATCTCATAATCCAGATGGACAGCTATTGCAAGCATTATCTGAATGGATTTGAGCATTGCCACAAGGGAGAATGTCTCGTTATAGTCAATACCATAATGTTGACGATACCCCTTGGTAACCAGACAAGCTTTATAGGTCTCCACCTTTCCGTCTGTGCCCCTCTTCCTTTTGAAGACCCATTTACACTCAATGGGTTTAACCCCTTCAGGTGGGTCATCCAATGTCCATACATCATTGACCTTCATGGACTCCATTTCAGATTTCATGGCTTCAAGCCGTTTCTCAAAATCAGATCTCTGCATTGCATCCATATAGGTGATCGGATCCTCATTGTTCTCATCGAGTTCGATGGGATCACCGTTCCGGATCAAGAAACCGTAGTATCTGTCTGGCTGACGCGGTGCTCTACCGGATCGTCTTAATGGTGCAGGTACATTGGGCTCCAGATCTAATCTAATCAAATCTGACTCAGGTTCAACTATTGGTGTCGGTCTTTCTACTGTTGAACTTCATCAAGTTCAACCTTAGAGGCAACGGTTCCTTCACCAAGAAACTTCTTTTCTAAAAAAATTATTTTAAGACTGACGAACACCTTTTGTTCATCAGCATGGTAGAAAAAATATCCTTTGGTCTTTTTGGGATACCCTATGAATGTGCATTTGTCAGACCTAGATCCAAGTTTATCTGTAACTAACCGTTTGACATAGACTGGGCACCCCCAAACTCTAAGGTGTGAAAGTGCTGGCTTACGCCCTGTCCATACCTCATATGGAGTCTTAATTACAGACTTACTTGGAACCCTATTTAACAGATAACAAGTCAATTCAAGTGCATATCCCCAAAAGGATATCGACAAACTGGCAAACCCCATCATGGATCAGACCATGTCTAATAGAGTCTGATTTCTCCTTTCAGACACACTATTATGCTGTGGTGTTCCTGGAGGAGTCCATTGGGAGAGAATTTCATTCTCTTTTAGATATGCGAGAAACTCATCAGAAAGGTATTCTTCTTCTCGGTCAGATCGAAGAGTTTTAATACTCTTCCTAGTTTATTTTTCTACTTCATTTCAAAATCATTTGAACATTTCAAATAAATCCCACTTATGTTTCATCAGATGACATATTCATATCTGGATAGATCATCCGTGAAAGTGATGAAGTAGAAATATCCATCTCTAGCACTTGTGCTCATGGGTCCGCATACATCAGTATGTACTAGGCCCAAGAGCTTAGTAGCTCTCTCACCTTTTTCAGTAAAAAGTGACTTGGTCATTTTACCAAGAAGACAGAACTTACAGGTTGGAAGTGATTCACAATCACTAACTTTGAGGATTTCCTCTTGAGTCAACCTGTTTATCCTGTTCTTATTTATATGACCTAGCCTACAGTGCCATAAGTAGATATCTGATACACTGTCTAATCTAGGGTGCTTGCCAGGAGAATAGACTACGTTAACAGGTTGTGATAACATATATACACCATTGTTCAAATATCCATAAAAAATAGTAACACCATTCATAATGATATTACAAACTTATTTCTTTATTGAAATTTCATAATCATTTTTGGCCAGAAGGCCTATAGAAATAACATTTAATAAGAAATTGAGACAGAAATGACAATCATTAAGAACAACGGTATGGGACTCAAATACAAGTTTCAAGATTCCTAATGCTAGAATTGGAACTGATCTTCCATCTCCAATATTCAGGAACCTCTCGCCTTGCTCGAATCTCCTACTGACCTGCAACTCCTGCAATGAATTGCAAATATGGTAAGGGCTACCGGTATCCAATACCCAGTCAGTTATATCATAAATAGAGAAATTGCAAGAAGTTATCATATAAATACCTTGCCCAGCAACAGCTTGCTTCTTTCTCTGCCTGTTCGGATCTAGGGATGCAATGTACTGAGGACAGTTCCTCTTCCAGTGCCCCCACTTCTTGCAAAAGAAGCATTTAGCTTGACTCTTATCAGGCTTGATCTTTCTGGTCTGGCCCTGCACTGATGTCCCAGCCTGAACTTGCACCTTCTTCACTTCCTTCTTCACTTTCTTCTTCTTGTTCTTCTTCCCTTTTTCAAAGAGTCGAGAACCAGAAGACGAACCTCCCACTAAGTTCACTGACTTTTTGTGGAGTTGGTGATCCTTCTTAAAGTTCTGAAGCAACCCTAGTAACCCGTGATAATTTACTTTAGGCTTTATCATTCTATAATGAGTGAGGAATGAGAGATAAGACTTGGATAGCAAGTTCAGTATTGCATCTTTCCCAAGCTGCTCATGCAAGGGAAAGCCGAGCTTGCTCAAACGCTCCATCAGCTCGATCATGTACAATATATGATCAGTGATAGAGGCACCATCCTACATTTTGGTGTTGAAGATGACACAACTAGTCTTGTGCCTCTCCACTTTATCGGGTGTGCCAAAGGTATCCTCCAACACTTGAAGCATGTCCTTTGGCTGAGCCGTCTCAAATCTATGACTGAACTTGTTGCTCATGGCAGCCAGTATGATGAGCGCACCGTGGTTCGATCAATGAGCCACTTCTGATAAGTATCTCTGACTGTTCCATGTGCATTGGTAGTTGGCTCCTCAGGTGCAGGATCCGTTATCACATATAGGATCCGTTCATGCTCCAGGACTATCTTCAACTTTCGATACCAGCTACCGAAGTTGGATCCCACCAAATTTTCATTATCCAATAATGATCGGAGCGATAAAAAAGTGGCCATATCTGCACAAAGGAGAACCATAATCTAATTAGTAATTGATTCATTAAACCTAAAGATTTGAACTTTAATCAAAAGGTTTCTCCTACTATTTTATTCGAATTGGTAGCCTCTACCTTCAATTCGAGGAATTATCCTATTTCTTAGTGGGTACTAGAATCCACTTAGATGCACACAAGCCCAACTTTGGTTGGCCAACCTATGTACATCTAAGGATAGGTTCATAATCAATTATTTCTCTAAATAATTTTTAATAATTTAAATTTTGCCCCAGTTCCTAATCAGTAGGCTTTGGCCTCCACTGAAAAGGTCTGATTAAGTCCAACCATTAACATGACCATACTTGACCCATCTAGCCTATGAATGATTAGGCCCAATTTTGGTTGGCTAACCTAACTACCATTTAGAAAGATGCAGTCAAAAAATCATATTATGAATGACAATTCCATCAGCCGATAAGCACCAGGCCTTTGGGCCTCCAATGATTATCCAACTGATGGACCCATTATCATCCACTTAATGAGAGGCTATGATCTAGTTATCACCATAACTATTTTATTTTAAGGACCTAATAATTTTAGAAAACTTAATTGATTTAGAGGAAGAGGTTAGATGAACCAGCTTATCATGATCCTCCTACTGGCTTCACCAAGTTAGCTTAAGGGAGACCATTAAAAGGGCTGGTCTAGGAGCACCTAAATCAGTCACACTGATTTACCTAGCTAACATGGGTCAGCTCGAATAGTCAAGTGATCCGATCAAAACATAATTTCACCAAGAAGCCAAATAAGTTCAATCGATGGGAGGGTCTGCCAAAGCTTGCCTTAGACACCATCAAAAATGGCCAAGTAAGTGGGCTGCCAATTAAAAACCACCGATCTAGTTTATCTTAGACACCAACTGATTTAATTAGTTTCGATTAGATCAACCTAATAGTTCGTACTAGACCACTTAGTCAAGAATCAAGTCTATTTGGTTCTCGTTAAAGACATGGATTTGACCAACTACAACTATTGTAATTGATCTAGAGAATCCTTGACTTAATCTAAGACAACAATTGATTAGATTTAGTTAATTCTCTAATTAAGTCCATCTTTAATCTAACCTTAGGTCTAACCCAATTCCCACTAACCCATTAACCCAATGTGTTATGGTTTGTGTCTTAGGTTCTTTAACTCACAATCCTAGAACCTAATCAAATAACTTCTTAATTCTCAATTAAGTTTTGGGCTGAGGGTTGGGGTTCGATTTTTCAAAAATAATTTTTATATTTGTAAAATATTTTTACAACATGATTCTACCAATTAAGTTGCATGTTTGATTCATAATCAAAATGTAAGTGAAATAAGTATGAAACTACTTTAGATCTAATCTAAACAGGTTCATATAATTGAAATAATTTCAACTTTAAATTGTGCAAATTTTTCAGACAAATATATGATGGTTCTTTGCTTAAGAATTATTAACAAAGAGATTTTATTTTAGATTTAAATATCTTTTAAATTTAATAAATTATAAATTTAATCTAGATCACATCTAACAAATTTATGATTAAAGATAGATCTACACGAAGTAGGACAACCTTTGCACTGTAAGGGGTAAACCTTACAGCAGGACAACCTACCGTTCGTGATTGATCTAAAAATTTTAATTTTAGATTTAACAATCAGATTATAAATTAAATCTAATCTAAGAAATAATCTAAGCATGTATAAATAATCATGTAATAAATAACCTAGGCTCTGATACCAATTGAAGGAACCAGATCTAGGGTTTCAGGGTTAGATCTTGAAATTTTTTCAAGATCAGGCAGCGAAAGACTAAAATAAATCAAAATTTACCTTATAAAATTAGAGAATCTCTAGATCTAAGATCCTATTACATGATTATTATATGATATTAAATCAAAAATTAAAATATAAAGAGCAAGAACTACATGTTGATCATATCAATATGTTTCTATGCTATATCTAATGTATATAAAATATAATAGATCAGATCTATTACCTTGCAAGTTAAATGTTCTAACTTTACTGATCCGAGCTTGAGGATGATATTGCAAGCCGCACATGCATCTGACCTCTAGGAGTCATCCACATGAGCCCACAAATCACGATCAGAAGTCCTAGTCTAGGAAATCAGCACAGTATACTAGTACTGTGCTGATCCTTCTTCGATGGTCGATCAGATGCCTCCTTCTTCTTGATTTGGACTCTTCCAAAGATGAGAAGTAGGAGAAGAAGATTTAGATATGAGATACTCTTAGAAAACTCATAGATAGAGGAAGGGAAGGGGTGAACTCAGCAACCCTAGAAGAAGACCCTCTTCTTCTTCTCTTTGCTTAACCCAGACACATAGTTTTGTGTCTATTATATGTCCATGCCCCAATACTCTTTCTCCTTAATTTTCACACACCACAAAGGTCTCTCAATGTTCTATAATCCATAAAAATCTTAAGAAGAAATTTATCTTAAATAAAGAGATATGAAGAATCCTTGTCTAGGTCAAATACCTAGTCAAGGAAAATCCAAACAGGGCAAGACAAGTGGTGCCCAACTCATGGGCGCCCCCTCCTTCTTTTTCTACCATGGAGTACTAGCAAATGGTGCACAATATGTGCCATAAAAGTCACAAAAATCTCAAAAAAAAATCTAGGTAAAATCAGTGCCATAAAGAAAGAGTTTTGGTTTCCTAAAATTCTATCTCATAGAATTTGAAATCCAAACTAATTCTTACTTTGACTTGGTCCACAATCACATTCCATGTAAGAGAAAAAGAGTGGAAAGCTTTGGGCATGCGTGAAGGCCTGGGAGAGAAAATTTTGTCATACAAAATAAGAGAGAGTAGGCGTGGGGGAATAAGATGGTGCAAAGTGGAATCCTAGTCTTACAAGGATTCAATCTATTACTTGTTCAAATTTGGTTTCTCAAACCAAATCAAACCAAAATTAAATCAACCCAATTAAAATAGGTCTTAACCCAATTAAGAATTTAATTTAATCAGATTAAATTAGATTTAAATTTAATTTAATTTTTTAATCGAATTAAAAATTAGGTTGACCCAAGTCCTAATTGAACTAGGACTAGTTTTTCCTTGCACTTGGTTTATCCAATAAACTAATTGGACTTGATCCAATCAAGTTCAAATCAAATTTAATTAAATTATATTCAATTAGACTTAATCTCATCTCATTGGTTTAATCAAATTATGCCAATTAGCAATCGAATTGCTAATCGATCCTCTTGCAATACTTGTACTAGGTTAAATATCAATCGTATTGATCGTTTAACCCTAGAACGATTCTTAATCGTTGATCAACCATCCGATCGGATCATGAACTCTAATGTGTGTGACCTCATAGGTCTGAACCTAAGTCGGTAGTATAAGAATAAATTTTTGCACCAATCGAAGTGACCATCTAGCAATGGTACCCGACGGCTGGATAGGTCGAATGTGTAGAACAACATCCTTAGAATCCATGCGGATATAGTTTTCATATAATTCATTTTCTTGACCAAAATGCTCATAGAATACCTCAAAGTTCAACTGTCAACTCTGATCAGGTTGTCCATATTGTATTTCAAAATATCAAATCCATCTGATGGATTATCCTGGTCAAGGTTTTGCTAAATTGAAATACAGCGACTCATTCTTCTCCAACTCTTGGAGTGGTCAATCCCATCTCGATCACACTCTCACTTCGCAAGTACTTGACTATGCCCAAAAGCCTTCCATTACTGAATTAGAAATTCAGTTAGTCCAGTACCAAAGCACAATGAGTTGCTTGCAAGTCACTGAGGCGATCTCAGGTCTAAGGGACACTTATACCTATATCCCATCAGAGATATTCTCGATAGCAGAATGCTCTGGAGTTGATCACATTCCATGATGATGTACCCTTACATCTTACCTGTATGCCATACCAGTGTCTCCACACTCTTTAGTTAAGAGGACAACCAACCCATATGGCCTACAGCGACCTATGCTCGATAGAAGCTGTTGTCCTTATTAACAGTCCATCATTTGGTCGTGAACAGTTTTAAGGACTAATTGATAAATCATCTTTTTATTGAACCTAAATAGTCCTAAGGACTTCATCACAACAACGGAGTTCATTAGAAGATGAAAACTTATGATGAAAATATCAAAAATATATTTTATTTATTAACAAATCAATTACAATACAAGGTTGCTCAACCGTCATCAGGTTGATGATTGGCTTTTGGGACATATTTTTCGATAGGCCCAACACCCCAAACCCTAAGATAAGAGAGTATTGAATTACCCAAGTCCATATCTCATATAGAAATTTGGTGATCAATTTGCTCGGAATGTTCTTAAGTATATATCAAGTAGTCTCTAAAACATAATCTCAGATAGACTCGCAAACTCATAGTGGACCAAACCATATCTAACAAAGTTCGATTCCTCCTTTCAGACATCTTTTTAAATAGTGATGTTCAAGGAGAGATCCATTGAGAGAGAATTTAATTTTCTTCAAGACATATCAAAGACTTATTATAAAGGTATTCACTTCATTGGTCAAACCGATGAGTTCTAATACTCTTTGCAATTTATATTTCTATTTCATTACAGAATCATTTGAACATTTCAACCAATTTAGACTTATGCTTCGTAAGCAAGATGCATCCATGTCAAGATAGGTTGTCAAAGATTTTAGTGAAGTAGGAAGCCCTCCTCTGGTATTTATGTTTATGAGAGCAAATACATCAATATGTATCAAACTCAGAATATTACTGGCTCATTCATCCTTTTCAATAAAAGGTGACTAAGTCAACTATGCTAAAGAGTGATATTATCTAATTTAGGATGTTAGTTAGATGTATACTTAACACTAATAGGCTATGATACTGAGTTCATGTCATTTTTAATTGTCCACTCATTATTGCAGTATCATTCATAATGATATCGCAATAATCATTCTTATTGATACCATTAATAAGATTGGACAATAGTGACAATCACTTAAAATGACATTGTCAGGATTAAAAATAAGCTCGATGATTTTTAATATTAAGACTGAAATAGACTTCCATCTCTTACCTTCAAGAGTCTCTTGCCATTTTCAAACCTTCTACTATTCTGAAGTCTTTTACAACTATTTATAAACACGACTACTGTCGGTATCGTATACTCAGATAGTAGAATTACCAATAAAAAAATTTTAAAGAGTTATTATATAACTATCTTGACCAGCAATCATTTGCTGATTTCTCTTTTAGGCCTGTTTGGGTCAAGAAAACCAAAACATCGAGAATAATTTCTCTTCCAATGATCCAACTTCTTTTAAAGAAGCATTCTATCTGATTGTGGTTAGCCTTAGACTTCTTAATCAATTCAGACTCAAGGACTATATTCAATTTCTGATATTGACTATCAAAGTTAGGTCTGATAATATTGTCATTGTCTAACAGTGAAAGAACGATAATTTTTTAGTCATTTCTGAAAAGAGAATAATTGACTTATTAGTATTTAAACTTTTTTAAGCCTAAAGACTTAAACTTTAGTCTAAAGGTTCTTTTATTATTTTATATGAATTGGTAGTCTCTACCACCAATTCAAAGAATTATTTTAATTCCTTAGCGGGTGCTAGAATCCATACAGACTGCATTCAGGTCCGAGTATGGCTCGATCAATCCTAGTGCATCCATGGATAGGTTCTTAATCAATTATTTTTTCAAATAATTTTTGGTAATTAGATTTTACCCTAGGTATCTCTTCAGTAGGCGTGTGGCACCTCTACTGAAAAATCTAGTTAGGTCTAACCATTAACATAATTACATCAAGTGCATCCAGCAAATGAATGTCTAGACACGAGTGTGACTCGACCAACCTGACCATTGATCTGAAAGACACAACAAGACAGTCATATAATGAATGATAATTTTAATACCCAATAGACACCAGACGTGTGGCACCTCCAATACCTATTTAAAATAATCATAAAAGAAAAATATCCTACAAGCCAATCGCATGGGGATGCGATGAGATATTTTTTTATTATTTTTTTGTTCATTTGTATGACATTAGTTATTTTATTTATATGAGGTATTATGTTTTATCATTTGCTGCATCATTTTTATATGATTATGATAAATCTCATAGATTAGGACAATGATTTTAAGACCATGATGAGATTATGTCAGTGAGACCTAAAACTTGATAGCCTCAATCTAAAATATTTTTAGTCATTGGATCATTGAGTCAAAGATCGATGACTCTGATAAGACTGGTATATCTTATGTATGCTCGATGGAGAGGATGGTTGATCTTACAATCACTTGTATGGTGACACTAATACAAGGATGTAGGTGCTCATTAGAGAATAAGTTCACTAAACTGACCTACAAAAGAATATCTGATGGAGCCTTACAGCATATCAACAGATGGTTCTTCAATGAGAGTGGTGCATGTGATCTTTGACTTAAGATCATCATGGTACCTTGTATGTATAAACCCTTACTTTGGTTTATTCTCTAGCACACTACTTTAAGATGTGTGTGGGATATTCAGGATATGATGAAGTGTGCATGGAGATTGTGAATGGTTAATAAAGAATCGGTCACTCCTTGTAGGAGGAGAGAACACCCTGTGTGATCTCATAGGATGGTGACTCTGAGAGTCTCTGGTCAGAGCAAGGATGAATAGTAGAAATGGTTTCTACTAATTCATCAATCAAGTCATCATCATTGGATCAAGATACATATGGTTAGATATTTGAGTTTGATATATTTTCATACCCATAACCTTTCCGGGATATTGTATGATCGAAGGATTGAATTGCATGGTAACTCATCACGGAAGGATAATTTTAATATTTTCATCAAATTTTAAATCTTTCAAATAGTCATGACATGTTGCTAGGCATCAATCTTGACTTGTAGATTCGATAGAATTAAAAGAATTTAATTCTAGAATCAATTAGGAAGAGTTCAAGTTGATTGAGACTCTTGAACTGACCTAATCCAATCAGATTAGGATTTTATCGAGAGTTTGGATCCACTACTGGCCAGATTTGGAACCCAATGGATCACACACAATAAAAATTTGATCTTGATCCAATCAATTTGAATTTATTATAAATTTAATGGGTTAATTAAATTGCTAGCACATGAATTAACCTAAGTTCTCAATTGGGTTCAGTGCAAAGGTATTTGTGCTAACCTAGTCTTGTTGCCTTGACCTAATATGATTAGGTTTGAACCATCTAATTTATTAGTTAATTTTATCTGATAATATGAAAGTGTTCCATGTGGAACCAGTCTCCTCCACGTCAAGTCACATGCCCAAATTTATTTGACGCACCATTTAATTTGGCATTGGAGAAGAGGAGTCCTCCTTTACTCCTCTTAAATTTCTTACTAAGTTTTCCATACATTTATTAATCCCACACATCATCTGATGTCCATTGGGATTTCTAGGTGTGGAATAAGAAGGAGAGTCCTTCTCTTGGAAGGAAATTGAACGCCAAAATAGATGGGATGCCTCCATATATTTGGTATTTATGGAAGAGTCTTAAATGTTAAGAACTCCTGATTTGTTCCTTCCATTGCATGCGTTCTCTTATTCCCATGCGCCATATGATGGCCTTTAGGATATGTCGGCATGAAAGAGGATGGAGAGTCCTTCTCTTGGAAAAAACTCCATGCCAAATATTAGAAGGGATGCCCATGTTTTGTGCATTGAATGTGGAAGAGTTCACCTTGTCATGGACTCTTTAATTCTATGCATTCTCCCTTTCCACGCGCCATATTACAGCGTTCAGATTTTACTAGTAGAGGAAGAGTCCTTCTACTTGTAAAACACTTCCTTTTCCATGCCATATTCATTTACACATTAAAAATTAATATATGAATGTAATGTTGTTGGGACGCCAAGAGTTGGCGCCCCATGGTGTCATGTGTGGCGCCTCTTCATCCCTTATATAAGGGGCGCCCCATATGGCATAAATATTATCTAAAATTTATTTTGGATGTGGGATTAGATGAGGAAGTGATAAAAAAAATATGAAGTAAAAATAAAAAGAGAAAGGGAAGAAAAAATAGAAAGAAAGAGAGGAAGAAAAAAGAAAAGTATGAGATACTTGTCCTAAAATCAGATTGTTCATGTGTTGAACATAAAATCTGATTAGAGTGTGATTTGATACTTTAAAAAAGAGTTTCTAAAGTGGTCCTAATGGAGGTTATGAAGGCATACAAGTAATGGTGTATCAAGTTCTTGCGAAGGACTATCGGCAGCGCACTTAGGAAGAAGGCTGCAGCACCAAGATGAGTTGGGAAGGATCCTGATCAATCCTATGTGGATCACTGTTAGAAGGCTTCTGCTTTGAAGTCTCATAGAGATCTCAAAATCACTAGTTCATGGTCTTCATAGTGGTATATGACTTTTGATTTTCTCTTGATATGCATATTTTTTTTGTGATTTGATTGAAATCATCAAGAGGTTTCTAGGGTTTTGAGTTTCAGTGATTGAGTTTCATTATTAAATTTTATTTTCATTATTGTATGCATGTTAAAAAAATTTTGAAATCTATATTTCACTGCATCACCAGAACCCAACAGGATACATTATCATGCACCTTAATGGGAGATTATGATCTAGTTATCCCCATAACTAGCTCATTTTATGGATTTAATAATTTAGAAAATTTGGTTAATATATTTCATAAGTAATCAATCGACTTGTAAGTCATAAATCCTCCCACTGACTTCATTAAATCATATAAAGGACTAGACACTAGCTGGTCTAACCGACAAGTCGTAAATCCTCTCACTGACTTCATCAAGTTATGAAAAAGACTAGAGACAAGTCGGTCCAGGACACCTAAATCAGTCATACTGATTAACCTTAATGACATAAATTAACTCGAGTTACTTAGAGATCTAATCAGTCGAATGACTCGGGCTCAACCATTGAGCCACAATCAAGGTCCATTTGGTTTAATCAAAGATATGGACTCGATCTTCTACAACTATTATGTTTGATCTAGAGTATCCTTGACCTAATCTAAATCAACTATTAGTTAGATTTGATCAATTACTCTTTTAGTCCATTAAGTCTTTGATTCTAACCTTAGGTCTAACCCAATTAAAAAGATCTGATTTGAGCTAACCCATATCCCATATTTTATGTAATATCATTAGATCTTTAATCATAATTCTAGATCTAAAATATATTTCTTAATTCTTAATTAAGTATAGCATCAACATGGGTTAAGATTATTAATTGAAACTATTTCAATTTTGTAAAATAATTTTACATCATCTTTATGTAAAATTTTTTGTTTTAAAAACTAGATCGGCTCACTCCAAAACTGAGTTGGCTCACTTCAGTTAATCGACTAAATCTGATACTTGATCAACTAACTGATCATGAACAGTAACCATTACTGTTTGATCTAAGATAATTGGGTCGGGTCAGTTAGCACTGAGCTGACTAAATCAAACGACTGGGTCAAGTCAGTTCAAAATTGAGTTAGCTCAGTTGGCGTGCCAATAGATATCATATAGTTTCAGATCTAAAAATTCTCGCATAAACTGAAATAAAATTAATCATAAACAAACTTTAGATCATATCTAAATATTTTATGATTTTAAATTTTATTTCTCATAATTAAAATAATTTTAATCATATAGATTAGATATTTTACTTTTCATACAACTCAAGTTTTGCATCACATACAACAAATCCTAGGATTTCAATATCTAGGATTTTACAGAAAAATAAGTTCTTCCTTTCGCATTCTTCTTCATAGGATTAAATCACATGGCACCCCTATACACTATAACAGTATCCTATTGAATAGGAAGAAAGGGCCTTTAAATTTTTTTTGCTCCTATGATCGGATGGTCTGGTAATCAACTCAATCCAAATACTTACTAATTGAATCATCTAATCTACTCACATATCATATATGTAAAAAATTTAGATCAAATCTAAATTATATCAGATCTAATTTTACATTAGAACATATCTAAAATCAGATCATAATACATCTCATATATTCCTAAATCTAGATTTTAACTCTACATGCATATATGTTCATATCATAACGAACTTTTGTTCTGATACCAGTTGAAGGGAAGTATGGCAGTTTTGTGCATATGTTTTTAAAATTTTACAGTGGGACTAATATGGAATGGAATTGAGAAAGGGACTGCTCATCAAGAGACAGCTTGAAAGACTTTAAAACTTGCTTGCAATGGAACTCGCACTAAGAGAGAATGCCACTATAGTTTCCAGGACTGGGAATAACATAAAGTGAAAGGGAATACCTCTCGAGGCTCGTTCGTGATAACTTCTTTGGATTTGCGTGAACTAGTAGACCGATCACTAAGTGGGATGCTCTCTCTGGCATGAGTGAACATTTTCAAAATTGCTTAGGAATGGGTGCCACTTGGGCTGGGAAGGAAGGGGGGACCTTTCTTTTTGCTTCGCACCAGATGAGATGATGATTAGTGGGTCAGGTCCAGTTGCTCTTTATCACAATCACTAAAGGGGCAGGCTAGCTAGGGTGCAATAGCGGATAGGTAGGTAGCTCAGAAAAGGCATTTCCCAAGCTTTTTGGGTGCTCCAATAGATGGTTCTTCCCACATCTTTCTTTGAAGTGGAAAGGCAAAGAGCTGTTCGTGGTTCCTCTATGAAACTCAAAAGAAATATATTTATAGAAGCTTCAGAGGCCATACAGCGAAAGATTCCTTTAAATAGCTCATCACAAGAAGTAGTCCTTTGGTTCTAGATGTATTGGTCTTCCTTCCCAGATTTCCTTTTATGGGCCAATTAGGTCAGCTTTACAGATTAAGAAGGGGCAGGTCGGGTGCTTGTGGGCCCTCCTCTGCTGCAAGTGCTTGTTGGACCCCCACCCGCATTTTTTGAGAGGGGGCCGGGCGCTATGCCCCTTAGGCGAGTTCAATCACCGAGGGAGCGGAACTCACGACTCTATTAGAAAGTAGAATGACCAACCTTCAGAGCAAAAATGAGCGCAGCGAAGATAATCTGATCCTAGTCTAACTTGAGTTGTAGAAAGAAGCCATTGTCCTGGGATACAAGTTTGATCCTATAGCACAAGGTTATATACCGGTAGAAGAATACTACCAATGGTACCCTTAAGAGCTTTCACCACTGGTGAAAGAGGAAGAAGGGAAGCAACAATCCTACATCGACTCTATAAGAAGCTTGGATGATCACCTTGATCAGATGAGTCTCACCCCGATGACTCCTTCAGGGCAACCATCGACATGGCAGAGAAGCCTAGGATAACGGCTATCCCACACTTGTTGGCTAGGTCCATTCCATTGAGGTTTGATAATCTTTGCATCAACACCCTTCTCTTGTGCTATAGATAGCATCAGTTAATACCACCAAGTTAGGAAGAATTTCTCATTCAAAGCCATAGTCTCAACCAATTGGGACTCAGCCTGCTTTGTCGGGATGCGATCGAGCTATAGAGCAAACGAGAGAAGAGTCCAATGTGAGTTCACCACATAACCATAGTCAAAAGAGTGTTTTTTCTCATATTTAAGGTTTCAAATGCATGCATAAATCAAATCTAAAACAACCATATAGGATCTATGACACGAATTAATATGTATGTATATAAATCTGAAATCTAAAATTCAGCAAACATGAATCACATCTATATCAAATTAGATCATATCTAAATTATATTTAGATCATATCTAAATATCAATTAAGTTCAAAACTCTATATCTAAGCAAGGATAGCATATCACCATATTTGAAATTCATGATAGTTGATTCTTCATGATGCTCAGCAGTCGTACAAGTGTCCGATCTCTACAGATATCCCACATAAAGCCCTTATGCTGATCGATCTTCCCAAGAGTGCTAGCTCATGAAGATACTTTTGTTGACTAATCTGAGAGAAATATGAAGAAGATGAAGAACAAGGAGACCCTCTTCTTTTCTTCCTAAATCGATACATCAAATCTCTATGATAGAGATTAAGAGAAGAACTCTTTCTTTTCAATTCTCCCATGCACAAGAGAGAACCTTTCTCTCTTCCTTTCACACCTTTAAAAAAAAAAAATTTCTCTAATTTTTATGATAAAATTAGATTTAATCTGATTTCTTATATAAAAAATTACATGAATTCTCGTACTCTAAAATAATTCAAAAGAAAGACTTAAGAGAAGAACCATTCTTCTCTCTTCTTCTTCTTTTTTCTTCTTGATCTAGAATTCTAAGAAGTCCTAAACACCCAACCAAATTTTTTTAATATTTTTTTTCTAAATTTTTATATTAAAAATTAAATTAAATTTAATTTTTATACTAGAAAAAAATTTTAAAAAAAATTTGAAAGAAGAAATTCTTTTTCTCTAAGACTGTGCACAAGAAAGAAGACCTTTCTTCTTCTTTCTCTTTCTCTCGTTGGAAAGAACCTTTCTTCTCTAATTTTCTGCTATAAAATTAATGGAGTCTCTCTTTGATGCCTAAGAATTAGCAATCAAACTCTCACAAAATTTCTTTCAAAGGGGTTGGAGGAGATGCTTGGGCATGTGGGATTTGGGGTGTCCAACTCTTGGACGCTCCCACCTCTCTTTTAGGCGACATGAAGAGGAGGGACGCCCTCTTTATCTCATGAAAGAAACATGGGGTGTGGCACTTCTTGGATGGGTGTGGGTTATTCCATGTTAGGAAGAGGTGGGGCATGAGAATCACTTAAATAGATGGGTGGTGGATTGGTTCAGTCCTATTCCAAACAGGGCTCAAGAATCTTGTTCCAACTCTAACTAATTCTTGGACCCAATCCCAACTAACTTAAGAATTAGTTATAAACAACTAATTAATTAGGTTCTAACCCAATTATGAAATCAGTTAGGCCCCAATCCAATTAGAAAATTAGTTAGATTAAGAACTCCATCAATCCAAGGACAGATTCTTAACGGATATCAAGGAGGCTATTGATTAATAGGACTTGATCCAATCAAGCCTATTATCTAATAGGGTTTGATCCAATCAAACCTAAATCTCAAATTAAATTCTTTTCATCCTTAAGATCAATTGAAACAAGCTCTGTTATCTAATAGGGATGCATCCAATCAATCCAAAACCAACTTAATTAAATCCAATTCAATTAGATTTGATTTAATCCATATTACTCAATTTAATTGAGCCAATAACAATCAAATTGTTAATTAATTATTCTTCTAATTTATCAACTATTAGTAAATAATTTATTGCAACCTTTTTATAGGATTAATTATTATTAAAAAATCGGATAGGCAGCATGTGTAGATTTCAAAACTTTTGAAAAAATACAACGAAAACAAAACGGGTTAAACCCTTTAACCCCACATGCAAAAGATTAAATCTAATCTTACCCAAGCCCAGGAGAAAATACATATATACAATCTAAAATTTAAAAATAAATATGAGATCAAATCTCATTACTTTGATGCGGATAGATATTCATCGCTTCTGATGATCACAGATTCGTAGACGCTCGAGCCGCACATATCTGACCTCTACAGATATCCACCGAGATCAATCTCGAACAGATTTTTTCTCGTAAAAGATTTTTGTTTTCAAGAAGAATTTTAGCCTGGAGCACTTTGATCAACACCTTGATCTGGACTGTGGGATTAACTCCTTGATTAGCATTCTTCTTCTTCTTCTTCTTCTCGATCTTCACTCTTGAAGACAAAGCAGTACCTCTTGGCATGTAGAAAAAAAGGACACCCAACTCTTGGGTGTGGAAGAGAAGAGAGGGAGGAGAGGAGGCATGGAGAAGGAAGAGAAAGAGATTTTTCATCAAAAATCAATTTCTTGAAACCCTAGAGTCATACCCTTTATATAGGCACTATCCTGACATAAAATAGGAACCTATTTATCTTAAAAAAGTAAATCCTTATCTCATAAGAATCTTCTACTTTTTTAATCTGATTTATTTCAATTAAAATCAGATATAAATGGTATATGATCAACCCCTTTAAGTATGTACAAGAGACGCCCATCTAATACATGTTAGGTAGTTGGTAGGGCTTCTATCCAAATAAGAAGGGGCGTGGCCCCACCTCTCTCTCCTCCACACCGTGCCACATAAGAGGGGGTGGGCCTCTCTAGGATTTGGCCCCAATTCTTGCCAAATGAAAAGGAAGGTGTCACCTAATCTTCCATCTATTCTAAATGCACACTTAGAGATTATTAGGAGATAAATAAAAGATAATGCTAGGATAATTATACCAACTAATTAACCTAATCAAATCTTCTTGGGCTCATAATTAAGAGCCTAATTAAATTCAAATGGATTTAGGTTAGGTTCAAGGCTATGGACTTGATCAAATCAAAGTCTCGAGAAGAATTAGGTTTAACTGTGTGCTAGCATGGTTCTCATAAACCTAATAGGATTTCAATAAATTCTAACCCAATTAAAACTTTATAAGTCCAATTGACAAATTCAAGATTAAATATCTTAATATGTGACCCCATAGGTTCCATTCTATCTGATAGTGAGATATATTACGATCTCCATCACAATATCATCGAAACTCTTTTCGATAGATTGGAACATTTTTAATTCTACCCTTTGAGGATCATCAATCATCAAGATAACGCCCGATGAATCTCACAATCCATCAGTGACACCTAGCAGTATGTAATGACAATCTAGTAGAATGAAAGTATAAATCTCTAGGTACAGTTATCATATGATTCAGTCCTTCTATCATGAGTCCCGACTTGACAGAGGTCATGGAGAACTCATCAGATCCCATCATCAGTCATATGCTAGATTGGCTTGACTCGAGTTCATTTATGAATCTTGTGGAATCTTTTTTTCAGTATTCACATTTACTTTGGTCAAAGATTTTCTGAACTCAATCTCACAAATCATTTAGGACTTCTCTTTTTTCATCAAGATCAATAGATTCCATCTAGGTGTATCCTACTCCAAATAACGAACTTGAATTTATTGAAGCCAACATACACAACAAGAATCCGAATGGCTAGGGACCAAAAAAATATGCAGTCAAATCCAATAGCCTCACTACGAATAACTAATAGCACCGTAAGTCAAAGGACCACTCACACCACTGCAGTATCAAGAAGACCACTGACGAGTGGTAGACATCCATGTGGTTCTTGTGTTGGTCATGCTCAGTGTAAGTTGTTCTCTAACAACCACTTGTACCTTCACCTCAGTGTCTCTACACCACAGATCCGAGACTCATCTGTCCATAAAGGAGGTGAACTGTGCATCGATCTCAAATAGATTGATCACTGTCCTTCGTGACGATCTTTTGATCGGGAGTATTTAAAAATTAATCACTAATTAATGTATGTCTCAAATTCTTAACTCTTTAAGAATATACAAAAATCATCTTTGTTAATTTCTATGACAAATCATGGATACAAACATGATTGGAATGAAAAAATTCTTTATTGATAATAAAAAGATAATAAGTACAAGTTTAGATCCTAGAAATACATAATGTATCAGCCAACAATTGACTTCTAGGACATAACTTTAGCAATCACATTGATAATTAAATCCTTCAACGATTCATAATCATCGATTAACTATTTGATTAGATAGGTACTTCTATGTATGTGACCCTATAGGTTCGAACTTAAACTGATAGTGTTGGGTATAAAATACCCGCGGCCGAAATTCCCACCAGAACGGCTCCGCCCGGACTCCTACGGGAGCCGGGCTCCATCTTCGACATCAGCACAGTTCCGCCCGGACTCCTACGGGAGCCGGGCTCCACCGCCATCAGCAAGTGCAGCTCCGCCCGGACTCCTACGGGAGCCGGGCTCCATCTTCGACATCAGCACAGTTCCGCTCGGACTCCTACGGGAGCCGGGCTCCACCGCCATCAGCAAGTGCAGCTCCGCCCGGACTCCTACGGGAGCCGGGCTCCATCTTCGACATCAGCACAGTTCCGCCCGGACTCCTACGGGAGCCGGGCTCCACCGCCATCAACAAGTGCAGCTCCGCCCGGACTCCTACGGGAGCCGGGCTCCATCTTCGACATCAGCACAGTTCCGCCTGGACTCCTACGGGAGCCGGGCTCCACCGCCATCAGCAAGTGCAGCTCCGCCCGGACTCCTACGGGAGCCGGGCTCCATCTTCGACATCAGCACAGTTCCGCCCGGACTCCTACGGGAGCCGGGCTCCACCGCCATCAGCAAGTGCAGCTCCGCCCGGACTCCTACGGGAGCCGGGCTCCACCGCCATCAGCAAAAATAGCTCCGTCCGGACTCCTACGGGAGCCGGGCTCCACCGCCATCAGCAAGCGCTGCTCCGCCCGGACTCCTACGGGAGCCGGGCTCCGCCGCCAACATCAAAACAGCTCCGCCCGGACTCTTACGGGAGCCGGGCTCCGCTCTCAATATCAATCGCTGGTAAGCTCAATCCGGACTCCTATCAGAGCCGGATTTCACCCTTGACTTTGTTTGCAGCAGCACCTCCCGGACTCCTACGGGAGCCGGGCTCCACCTCCGACATCAGAACGGCTCCGCCCGGACTCCTACGGGAGCCGAGCTCCACCTCCGACACCAGAACGGCTCCGCCCGGACTCCTACGGGAGCCGGGCTCCACCTCCGACATCAGAACGGCTCCGCCCGGACTCCTACGGGAGCCGGGCTCCACCTCCGACATCAGAACGGCTCCGCCCGAACTCCTACGGGAGCCGGGCTCCACCTCCGACACCAGAACGGCTCCGCCCGGACTCCTACGGGAGCCGGGCTCCACCTTCGACATCAGAGCGGTTCCACCCGGGCTCCTACGGAGGCCGGACTTCAACCGCGGCCGAACCTCAATCGACAGATCCGCACCCCCTCGGCAGATCGCGACAACAATCATGATCCTGTTCCAGGTCCTACAGCGGATTCCACGCGGCTCCAGCAACGGACCCATTACTCCCTGACAGGCTGTAGCAAACGGCCACGATTCTATCCCACTCCCTGCGGCAGGTGCTGCACGATCCCACTACTCACTGACAGCTAGCGGCAACGGACGCCGCCCCACTATCCGCAACAGGCCATACGTGGCAGACTATGACAACAGCCACGAGTCTACCCCACCACTCTCCACAATTAATTTTCCTGACCGTGGGCGGCCCACTACCAGACGGTTACACACGTCGCCATCAGTCCGCTGCCTCCCCCGCCTATAAAAAGGGGGGACTCAGATACGTTATTTTTTAAGCTCATTTCTCTTATCTCAAAACTCTGCTAAATTCTCCGTTTGAGCACTCCATTCTTGTTGAGGCAGAGAACTGACTTGAGCGTCGGAGGATCTTGCCGGAGCAACCCCACCTCCGATTTAGACTTCCCTTGCAGGTCCCGACGGCGACCGCGGCCTCCTCAACTCCAACTTCTCCGGCGCAGGCGGATTTTTGCACCAACAGATAGCATGAGAATAATTTCTATACCAATCGATGTAACCATTTAGCAATGGTGACCCGACATCCGGATAGGCCGAATATATGCTCAGCAATACTTTAGAACCTACATGGATATAATTATCGTATAATTTATCCCTTTGACTCTCGATGCTCAAAGATGATTTAGGGTTAAACTGTCAACCCGAAATGAGTGATCCACATTGTGTCCCAATCTCAAAAATTCTGTGACTCTTCACCAGGACTACTCTGGTCAGAGTTTTGCTGAATTGAAATACAGTGATGCATCATTTTTAATTTTATTTGAAGCGATCAATCCCATCTTGACTTACACTCAGACTTCACAAGTACTTGACTGTACTTAGAAATCTTTCGTTATTGAATTAAAAATTCAGATAGTTCGACACCAAAGCATAGTGAGCTGCTTGCAAGTCATCGAGGCAGCTTTGGGTCAGAGAAACACTTATACCCATATCCCATTAGAGTAACCCCTGATAGTGGAGTACTCCAGAGATGGTTATGCTCAGTAAAATGTACTCCTATACGCCTTAGTTAAGAGGACAACTAACTAATATGACACATAACGATTTACACTCGATTTAATTATCATCCTTGTAATAATTGTATCATTTGATCATGAGCAAGATTTAAGAACCACATGATAAATTCTCCTTTATCATTTTTGAAGTAGCTCTAAGGACTTCATCATAACATATAAGTTCTATTTAGGAAGATTATTTTTTATGATGAATCTGCCAGATAACATTTATCATTTTATAATTCATATATATGTATAGAGTACAATCATCTATAACCTAGATGATTGGCTTTAGGATATATTTTCCAATATCCTACACGATCAAGTCTCCCATAAAAGATAAATATCTTTTCAAAATCAATTATTGGGATGCGTAGGAGTTTCACACACGTATTTCAAAAATTTTTAGTGAAAAAATATTATATTAAACTATTTAATCTAAAAATATATGTATAAGATCTGATCTTAAAACTCCTATAAATGGATCTATAACATGAATTTATATGCATAAAAATCTGAATCTAAAATGACAAACATGTGAACTCAAAAGACAGCATTTAGTAATAGATCTAATCTACCATTTCTAGGGTCTAAACCCAATACCTGAGTGTGGGTAGTTGAACTTCATGATTGAAAATATAGATCTAGAAGTCTTCTCTGATCGCTCATAGCTACACAAGCATCCGACCTCTACGGATGGTCCACACGAAACTCCTCGGACTGATCAGCCCTCCGTAGGAGTGCTAGCTCGTGCAGTGAGCTTTTGATGGCATATCTGACTTGATCTCTTTCTTCGATCACTTTGAACCTTTTCGATGTCAAAGATGGATTAGAAGAGGATGCTGGATGGTGGAGAAAAATCAGATGAAGACTCTCTTCTCTTTGGATTTTTTTTCACCCAAAAATCTAGAACAGTTCTAGGTCTCTCACCCAAGAGAAGAACGGTCTCCTCTTTTGTTCATGCCAAGAAGGAAGGAAAACCACCAAATCCTCACATCTCAAAATAGTATTTTTGACCATTTTTCTCTCTGGTTTCTCATGATGAAAAGTTTCCATTATTTAGCACACAAAATTATGGCCTTATTATGGTTATCGCACAAACCTGATAAAACAGGATAAGGACTGGACTTTGTTGCAATTCAAACTCTTTTGAATTTCAATTCGACTCTAAATTTTTTTCATCCTTATCTAACTTAAGGAGAGACTTATCAGAAAAAATTGATATAAAAATCAATTGAAAAGATCTCCTTTTGTCATACACAATAGATTCCTTCAAAAGCAGCCAATGTGTGGAAGGATATGGATAAGGTTTTAAGTTGAAATTCAAACTAATTTGAATTCAAATCAAAACTAATTAATTTCTATCCTTAATGGGTGATAAAAGAAAGATTATTTTTTGATTTTCTTATATACAAACTAATTTTGTGCGGTGAGAAAAAGTGTGATACAATTTAGGTGGTGCAAGGGATAGAGTCTTATTCATTTGGGACTCTAGGGTTTAACCAAATGGATTTCTTTCAAACTCAATCCAATTAGATCCAAATAAAATATGATGAACCTAATCTAATTAGGCTCCTATAACTTCAATTAAATTTAATTAAATTAATAAATTAATTAAGTCATAGATTCGATCAAATCAGGATCATTTCTTCTTTACCGATTAGGTCATCTCATAACCTAATCAGACTTGACTTGATTGAATCAAATTCTATCAAACTTCTTCCAGACTTTAATGCTCAATCAAATTAAGCTAATTAGTAATTTAATCACTAATTAATCCTTCATTAATGATAGGTCCAAGTCTAGTGGGACTCTTTTCTAGAGTTCCTATCCAGTGAGACTCTTCATTAGAGTCTCCGTTGATTGGGACTCTTCAGATTAGCCATGTGATCGGAGAGGAACTTCTAATGTGTGTGACCCCATAAGTTTGAACCTAAGCCAATAGCACAGGAACTGATTTCTGTACCAATCAGAGTAACCATCTAATAATGGTACCCGACGTCCGGATAGGCCGAATGTATGCAAAGCAATACTCAAGAACCTATTTGAATATAATTATCGTATAATTCATCCCTTTGACCTTTGATGCTAGGATGACTTAAAGTTTAAACTGTCAACTCTTAATGGTATATCCATTATGTCTCAACCTGATAATTTTTGTGACTCCTCATAAGGATTGCCCTAGCCAAGATCTTACTAAATTGAATCACAAAGTATTCACTCCAATCTCTTGGAGTGGTTAATTTCATCTTAACTCACGCACCAACTTCACAAGTACTTGACTGTGCCCAGAAACCTTCTGATCCTGAATTAAAAATTTAGATAGTCTGACACCAAAGCATAGTGAGTTGCTTGCAAGTCACCGTGGTGATTTCAAGTCGAAGGAACACTTATACTTATATCCCTTCGGAGTGACTCTTGACAACAGAATGCTCTGGAGTTGGTCACGTTCAGTGAAATGTACTCCTACATTTCACCTGCATGCTATACCAGCGTCTTCACGCTCTTTGGTTAAAAGGACAACCAACCTATATGACACATAATGACCTACACTTGATATGTCTATCGTCTTAGTAATAGCATATCATTTGGTCACAAACTCATTTAAGGACTAAACGATAAATCCTCCTTTATCAATTTAAGATAGTCTTAAAGACTTTCATCATAACACAAAAGTTCGATATAGAAGATGTACAAACTTATGATGAAAATTACTAAATAAATATTTTATTAATTTATATATAATTACATCAAATAGCACAATCATCAACAGGCTAACGATTGGTTTTGGGACATATTTTTCAATATCAATCTGTGCTACAAATCAAAAAATCATCAGAACTCCGAGATGGATATGACTCAAACTCGTTTCCTATAAATTAAAGCTCTGGGACCCTCTAAGGTATGCAATCACTCCTCATTCTCGCCTCTCATTGTTCTCCATCTCCTGACTTAATCGTTGGAGGGTCTTCATCGGAGAACACCACCCCCGGTGAGGATTTATTTTGCAGGAGTTCGGACGAAGCTCCAGTGACAGTTTTACCTCGATCATGTCCACCTCGATGACTGACCTCAAAGAAGAGATTGATAGCAACAATATTCATACAGCAAAAACATAAATATACTGAAAAAATAAAAAAAAAATGAAAGTTTTAAACTAAGCTAGTACCACCTGTAACACTTTTTGGGGCCATGAGCCTCCTTGATGCTGTCAAACTAGATGCCCATTCTCTCGAATATAATTTTAAATACGGCCTTTTTTTTTTTGAATGAAATTATAATGTGTTATTAGAAAAAATAGTACCCAATATTTACACACCTTATAAGCCGAGCTAGAGTTGCGCAAACTAGCAAAGGAACTACAATGCCTCTTCACCCTCTTGAACTAGGCCAAGTACAAGCCTACCTCGCTAAGATTTCCAAACCCAATCTCCTAAACTCCCTCCTTCGAACCCTCACACTCAATCAACTCCCTCGAAAAGTTCTTCTAATTTACAATCAAATGGTTCAGCTCTCTTCACATGATCACTTCACCTACACCTACGCTCTCAAAGCCGCCTCTCTTCTCCTCCCAAACGCCACCCACAAAGGCCACGAAATCCATGCCCGCGTCCTCAAGTCCGGCCACCACGCCGACCTCTTCATCCAAAACGCTCTCATAAACTTCTACTCCTCCGCCGCAGACGTCGCCTCCGTCCGCCGGGCCTTCGCCGGCATTGCCCGGCCCGACGTCGTCTCGTGGACTTCGCTCGTGTCGGCCCTCGCGAGGAGCGGCCGCGAGGCAGAGGCCCTCGCGGCCTTCGCCTCCATGGACGCGAGGCCGAACCCGATGACGCTCGTGAGCGTTCTTCCGGCCTGTTCCCGTCTTAAAGGTCTAAACTTGGGGAAATCCATCCATGCGTTTGGTCTTCGGACCTTCGGCGGCCATGGGAGTAATCTTATTCTTGATAATGCGATTCTGGAAATGTATGTAAGATGTGGTGATTTGGTTGCTGCGCGCCATCTGTTCGGAGAAATGGCTGGGAGAGATGTTGTCTCATGGACTACCTTGATTGCCGGCTATGCGCGAAATCAAAGCTCGGAGGAAGCAATCGCGGTTTTTTCGGAAATGCTATGGGATGGAGAAACGGCACCCAATGAAGCGACTCTGGTGAGTGTGCTGCGAGCATGTGCCTCCTTGGGGGCGTTAAGGTTTGGCAAATGCGTGCACTCATGCTTTTTTAAGAATTGCATTGGTGTTGATGGATTGGTGGGTAACGCTTTGGTTAATTTTTATGCCAAGTGCGGAGATGTGGGCATGTCTGGTAAGGTGTTCACTGGGATTTCTTGCAGGGATTTGGTGTCTTGGTGCACAATGATATGGGGGATGGCCATGAACGGGCGAGGCAAGCAAGCTTTGCAGCTTTTTGCTTCAATGCTGTGTCAAGGGGTTAGGCCAGATGGTTTGGCCTTCCTTGCAGTGCTGTCTGCGTGCTGTCATGCTGGGCTGGTTGACCAAGGTTTGATGATATTTAGGGCCATGAGTGAAGTTTATGGGATCATGCCCCAAAAGGAGCACTACACATGCATGGTTGACGCCTATGGGAGGGCTGGGAAGTTAAAGGAAGCAGAAAGTTTAGTTCAGGGGATGCCAGCTGAGATTGATGGTCATGCGTGGGGAGCATTGTTAAGTTCTTGCAGCTTGCTTGGTGGTGATAAAGTTGAATCCGAGAGCCTTAGTGGGCAGGTTCTTGAAGGAGATGTAAGTGTTGGAGGGGGCATGTATGCACTTGTGTCAAACATGTTGGCTAGTGGTGGAAGATGGGAGAGTTCACACTCTGTAAGGGAGCTAATGAAAGCTCGGAGGATTAGAAAGATAGCTGGGTGTAGTTGGATTGAGCTCCATTGATCTGGGTTGTGCAATTAATGCAGAGATCTTTGTGAATTGGACTACTGCTTATTGCTATGAGAGAGTGAAAAGTTTCAGAGGCATATGGATTTAAATGTTGAACAATATGCCCTTAATGGCCCATGAGGATCTAATTAGCTGGATCAGAAGCTATGAAAATCCAGCCAGGAATTGTTCTAATGAGGATCTAATTATCTTCTCTCAGGTAACATAGGCCACCCTCTTGATCTGCAGCCATGGCCTTGCCCATCTCTTTTACCATCATTACCAATTCTTTATTTTCTTTTTTACAGGGAATCTCATTGTCGTGCACTGTTGTCCATAGCTATTCTGGCCAGGCAGGTACCGTTTCTCTTGTCTCTAAAGTTCATAACCAAATTAGCATTTTCATGCAATTTATGTATTATCTATATACCTTATGAAATCTATGTTGTGAATCGTACATGGAACATATGCTTACATATTTATGGTTTTGTTGGTTATCCTGCCTAAGTTGTATATGGTTTTTATATGTTTGTGTAATTTTATGTCATTTCTTTGTAATTTCTTGTAATTTTCAGGATGTTTTTGTAATCAATTTTAAAGTTCCATAGATGCCCTAATTCTTTCTGTGTAATACCTTGGTACCTTTTCTTAACGATTTCCATGCAAATTTCCAAGAAATGTTTTTCCTCCAATGTTGTTGTATGTATCTGGACATATACCTGCACACATGCACAAAAAAAATAGGAATTGCATTTGTGCTTTACACAACCATATATTGGAAATTAAATTTCTACATCTCCACCTCTTTGGAACTAAAGATTTCCTATATTGATGGATTGATAACTTAAGCCCCCATCTAACTTCACCTATGTAGCGAAATGGGAAACATGATTGATTTTATTTTTGGAAATTGGATCTTTGCTTATGGCTCAAAGAGAGTGAAAAGTCATATGGGTTGTCTAGTTCTTGAAAAAACATACTTTGTGGGTTGTTTATTTGTTTGGAACTTAAAGTGGTGGGAGCTCCAGTTCGAAGGAGTTGGTGAGTTGCATTACTTTCTAGCCTTAAGCATCACCACATTTGCATCTAGAGCATCAACAAAATCCTCAACCTGTAGCAGGTGGGGATTGAGATGGTTTCTTGGTGATGCATCCAAACCTCTGAATTGATTTCGACAATGTTGCAATTTAATGGGAGCATCACTAAGTCTAGTTGAGGACAATTGGAAAATTTGGAGTCTTGTTGAAGTCTGGTTAGACTTAAATTTTTATATTTGTTTCAGTAGTGGATTTATTTAGAATTATTTTCTATTAGGGACTTATTTACATTGTTTATTAGTGTTATGAAAGGCCAGGCCTCCTGTATGGTTTTTAAAATGATGTATGCTGTTGTCTATTAATGAATAAACAGATATTCTCTTATACCTGTGAGGTGCAGGAAATTGGGGTGAGGCCTTAGAGAGTGAGTCCTTGTAAAGCTGGTTTCAGAGCAGTTCCTTTCTTCTTCCATAACTTTCTTCATTCATTTCTTCTGCATCTTATTTTCTATTTCTTCTTTCTTTTTTTCCCTTACTATTCTTCCCCTGCCAAAACTGTCATCCTGCAGCTATTACAACACTTTGTATAAGAGCTGTAGCAGCCATCAAATAGACCTTTCTCAGGAATAAGTCTGGACAGCTAACTGGTGGTCTCCGGCTTACCTGTTTTCTGCTGTGCAACAGCATCTCTAATCACTGTTACAAGCCTAAACAGTCCATCTATCTTCTGATATATGCTTCATTCTTTGTAGCCTTTGAACATAATTTCTAGATCTAATGATTGGTCCATTTCTTCACCATTTTTAGATGTTAGATCTGCAATCAGTCTAAGATCTATAAACCAATTGTTGACTTTTCCCACATCCAAACCCTACACTTGATTCAAAGAGGCTTTGAGAGCGTTACTCCTACTTCACGAAGAGATCATGGTTCATTAGCATTCTTACACAGTCCATCATACATGGAAATGAACTTGGATGGTTCCTGATAGTGTCGGTGGCAATTCAATTGAGTGAATGCAGATCCATCACCTGTATCCCTCAAAGAATTCAGTAGTCCTTAATATCTTTGTTTGCAACAATTTATATTTTTTTGCTTTTAGTCTACAGCCCAATATCTGTTTATATTACAATGATTACAGCTGCACTAAACATGAGTTTCATATGATAGCAAACCAGGTTTAGTGATTATATAGATAGGCTGGTTTTCAAATTTATTATTGTCTGTACAATGCATTGATATAAAAAGTTGCTAATAGCTTGTGAAATGTGCTCCCAGTCAACATGTTTGTGGTGTTTTTAACACACTACAAGTAGATATAAATGCTTATGGTTAAGTTAGCACCTCATCTGTTAAATTGATGAATCATCTAGTTCCTACTCAAAATTATTTTGGTATGACTCATCTTGATCACCATTAGGATTTAATTTTCCAAGTTTAAGCTAGGCCAACTTTTCTTCTTCCTTTGAAAAGAATGCTCGTTTTAAAGTCTACTTGGTTAATGCTCACACCATTTCATCTCCTTGCAAAAACTCATCATTACCTTCAATAAGTTTGAAAACAACAAAACTAGTGCAAGGAAACAGCAATTTTTTGCCAATAAGGAGGCAGATTTTGTCTTACCTAGATAATTGTGTTTTGACTGATCCACATTTTTTAAAATCAAATTGAGGAAGATTGCAATGTTTGGAGGTAGAAGAAATATGAACAGATGAGGGCTAGTGGTCTACAGAAGGTTGGAATGTAATAGTAAGGAGGTAAATTGAAAAAGAAAAGGAATCTGTTCTTTGCTGTTCTTGCTTCACTTGCTATAAGTTCTAAAAGAAAAATCTAGAGCTTGGAAGCCAGGAATGAGGACTCAACCAAGACACTCTGGAGATTGACAGAACATCAATTCTGTGTTCGCAGATGGTCACATAGGAAATGTGAGTGGAATCAGCAATAGAGTGTGATATGGAACATGTCCAATAGCACATGATGTTGCGGGAGTTTATATTTAGTGATCCCTATTTCTAGGATTTGAATAAATCGTTGGATCTCTAACGGATGGGGAATCATTAAGTGACTTTGTTTGTCACTAAGAAGCAAGGTTTAAATTGTTTCATGAAGAAGTTTAAAGGTATGGATGATAATTCCACATATGATCATCTAGTGAAAGGAGCATATGACGAAGATTTTTAAAAACAGAGGTAGTGTGCATCCCTTTCTTCTAATGGATATGTGAAATCCAAATCACTTTCTAACAATTTGAGCAACACTATAATGCTATAGGAAGCAAGATCGAAAAGAAAAATAGGGCAGATTATTGTTCCTGCAATTCGAGGATACCTTATATAACAGATCATGATATTGAGAAACAATTTCAAGAAGTTTACACGTTCCAGGATTAAAATGTTCCAAGATGACTTGAGAGTTCCTTTTTTATTAGGAAAGAAGGCTCATTTTCTATGGATGAAGTTGCTGAAGATGCAAAGTTTGTTTAAGGTGGATGTGGTTTTTGGTGCTTACTTCAGTGGAGGAATTTGAAGTGTAATGCAATTGTCATTGATTTAAGGGGATCTTATGTTGGGATACCTTTTCTTTGCTTGCTCATAGAAAAGTATAAGAAGTTCTAGCTATGTAAATTTGATCAAGATGGAGAAAAGATTTGAAGTGCAAATATACATTTGCTAGAAACATTTATAATGGTTTTGTTAACAAACCACATATATTATAGTTTGACAGACTAAGCAGTTTTTTTAATGAAGTTATGGAGAATGGAGAAGAGAATTGTAATACTTTCATTAGTGGCTTAAAAATGAATTAAAGGAGAAAAATCATCAACTTTAGAACTGTTTGTTGTAGCAGTCAACTCAATCAGGATCCTTCAGCTGTTCCTCCAAACTGTATGATTGAACTTAGCAAGTAACAAAAAAGAAGTGGTAGGGTGCTTAATCCCTTAGCAGTTTTGGGAAAAAAAGGGTTTCTGCTATTAATGAGGAAATAATCAAAGGGAGACCAAGAGATGAGAAAAAAGAAACAGAAGAAGAGAAACAAATTCATCAAAACTGTTAGAGTATTATGTATTGTATATACTGTATACTAGCAAGTAACCTGTGCTATGCAGCTGGCTTTACTTAAATGATGGTAAAAAAATAATTAATAAAATATAATAATAATAATTTAATATTTTTCTTTTGGAACATATATTTTTTTCTCTAAAAATTTATCTTGGTCCTATTTTTTCTCTCTAAAAGCATACAATCATTCAATGCAAAGTAGGTAGTACTTAAAAATGGCATTACAAACAGCTACATGCATCAAGTACTAAGTATCATCCCGATCTAGAACTTTATATTTGGTTTTAAAATTTATTTTTCCAGAAAACTAAAAGCTATAAAAATAATAACATATTCTTGAAACATAATAAAGAGTTTATATGATGAAAAATGACAATAAGATTTATAGTCTTATTTGCTGAGTGCTGTCGATGACTTTGCTATGATATAGGTTATTCCCATGTTGGCCCACATGGAACACTATAAATAGCATTATAAAAGAATTTTGGCAAAAAAATAAATTTCAGTCTAGCCATGAATATCAGATAATCTATAATAAATATGCCCACATAAGGAAATTTTTATGATTTTGTTAAGTGAAATATTGGAGAACTAAGCTTGCTATAATTGTTGAATTATTCATTTATTCTTTTCAAAATTGGAATATATTTTTCTTACCATACTAATATCAATTGGAATTCTAGAAATAGTAACAAACATATTAGGAGAGCCCATCATCAACTACTCTATAAGGAATGTCTAAATGCTAGCTCCATATCAGACCCTCTACTAAATCCAAATAGCCTAGGCGATCCTAGACATTGGTCTCACCTATAGCTTAGGTGATTAGGCAAGTGCCCATGCAACAGCATATGTATTAAATTTACAAAATAATTAAGCCTTCATATATTTCAATTACTTATCAAAAATATACATAATTCTTAATAAACTATGGTGACAACTACAATAACAAGAATATCAACCATCTCTAAATACAATTAAAAAAATCACAATGAAATTTATAGTCTTACCTGCTAAGTGCAGTCGGTGACTTCACTATGATGTAGCTTATGACCATGGTGAAGTAAATAAGCCAAATAATATATATATATATATATATATATATATATATATATATATATATATATATATATATATAGAGAGAGAGAGAGAGAGAGAGAGAGAGAGAGACTAAACACTTCATAAATTTTGCATCAGATTATTGATCCCAGCATTAGTAAGCAGGATGCGCAGCTAGAAATCCTTTCAGACTGTCTCCAGATATGTGAAATGCTTGGTTTAAACTGGGAGATGGAGCAGTAATATTGGTATAGAGTTTCAAGGTTTTCATGTATCATAGAGTTCGTAGTTGCGTTGCTAGATTGGGTAACCTGCTTCAGGAGTAACTGAGTTGTCCTAGGCTTACTCTTGTTAGTTTTGTATGTAGCCTCCTGGAAGATGGCAGGATAAGGAAGACTTGTGAAAATGTTTATTAATTTAGACATATATCATGATGGATTGTGTTGGTGCAGAAATCCGCTTTCGCCGGAGAAACTGGAGTCGCGGTCGCCGCCGGGACCTGCAAAAGAAGTCTAAACCGGAGGTGGAGTTGCTCCGGCAAGACCCTCCGACGCTCAAGTCAGTTCTCTGCCTCAACAAGAATGGAGTGCTCGAACGAAAATTTTAGCAGAGTTTCTAGGTAAAAATGAGAGCTTATAGAATAACATATCTGGGGTTCCTCCTTTTATAGGCGGAGGGGGCAACAAACTGATAGCGATGCCTGTAACCGCCTGGCAGTGGGCCGTCCATAGTCAGGAGAAGTTTGTTGCGGAGAGTAGTGGAGTGGATCCGTGGCTATCACCGGGGCGTGCCACGTGGAGTCTGCCACGAGGAGTGGAGCGGCGTCCGTTGTCGCGATTTGTCAGGGAGTGGTGGAGCCGCACAGGATCCGCCGCAGGGAGGGGCAGAATCGTGGCCGTTACTGCGGCCTGCCGGGGAGTAATGGAGCCGCATAGGATCTGCCGCAGGGAGTGGAGCAGAACCGCGGCCGTTACTGCGGTGCGCCAGGAAGTGAAGGTCTGCCGGCTGAAGTTCGGTCGGAGTGTCTAGCGAAGAGAGGTAATTAGCCATCCGCCTGAGAGGAACTCGGAGCCCGGCTCTCGCAGGGGTTCGGATTGAGTCTTCCTTCAGTCACGATCGGGGGTGGAGTCCTGCTTCCGTGGGAGTTCGAATGGAGCCTTTCCTCATTCGGAGGTGGAGACGGAGATCCGGCTCCCGTAGGAGCCCGAGCGAAGCCTACCTGTAATCACAGTCAGGGGTGAAGTCCGGCTCCCGTAGGAGTCCGGACGAAGTTTACCTGCAATTAGAGTCAGGGACGAAGTCCGGCTCCCGTAGGAGTCCGGGCGAAGCTTACTAGCAGTTGAAGTTGGGGACGGAGTCTGGCTCCCGTAGGAGTCCGGGCGAAGTCTACTTGCAGTTGGAGTCGTGGGCGGAGTCCGGCTCCCGTAGGAGTCCGGGCGGAGTCTACTTGCGGTTGGAGTCGTGGGCGGAGTCCGGCTCTCGTAGGAGTCCGGACGAGGTCTGTCTGCAGTCGGAGTTGGGGACGAGGCCCGGCTCCCGTAGGGGTCCGGGCGGAGTCTTCCTGCAATTAAAGTCAGGGGCGAAGTCCGGCTCCCGTAGGAGTCCGGATGAAGCTTACCAGCAGTTGAAGTTGAGGACGGAGTCTGGCTTCCGTAGGAGTCCGAACGAGGTCTGTCTGCAGCCGGAGTTGGGGACGAGGCCCGGCTCCCGTAGGGGTCCGGATGGAGTCTTCCTGCAATTAAAGTCAGGGGCGAAGTCCGGCTCCCGTAGGAGTCCGGACGAAGCTTACCAGCAATTGAAGTTGGGGACGGAGCCCGGCTCCCGTAGGAGTACGGGCGGAGCGATGGGAGTTCGCCATCAGCAGCCGAAAGTCGGAGGAGACTTGCGAGGGTTAATCCCGTTGAGAACTTCGGCTGAGGATATTTTATACCCAACACCAGTCTCCCTACTTCCGAGTTTGAATTTCGAATGAAGTACAGAGAGGTTTGCACAGCCGAAGTTGCCCCCTTGAGTCCTGTGCACGGCCGCCCCCAGATATTTTGGCATTAAATGTGCGCGTGCTGGAGTCTTTTCGAATCGGGGTGATACGAAGGGACCCTTCGAAATTCCCGCTGGTACGCTGGCCCAGGTACGGCGCAGTAATGGCTCTGTCAGCTATCAGCCGCTTTTAGCCGCCTGCCGTGGCGAGTGGGACACGTGTCGAGCGCGGGCCGTCTGAGGGGATTCGCGATCATTATGGCGCCGGATCCCAGGATCTATTTAAACCCGCTCTTCCGCCTTTAGGGGCCCCATTCTGCTTGAGAGTTCTATCGGTACCCGCCCTTTCTTCGAGAGTCCTGATTCTCTTGGCGTCTTCTTGGGCCATAGGCGTTCTTCGAGTCGTCCCTGTCCTCGCCCCTCTGCATCCCTCAGAGCGATCTAGGTTAATCCCAAAATCTTCGTTTTTCTTCCTGCCATTTAGGGGCCTTTTCTTCGCCATTTTCTTCTGTCGTATTCCTCTGAGTTAGTCTCCTGTGGCCTCTCGTCCTTTGTCCCGTCTGTTTTTTTCGGGATCTTTAGGGTCTTCATTTGAAGCTATTCGAAATGTCTTCCGGCAGTTTCGCTTCCAGCGGTTCCGGGAGTTCTTCCGCCTCAACCCCCCAGGTCCCCCGTTCTGTAGACGAACCCGCATCTGGGGCTGGGCTTCGCCCGATTTTTGCTCCGAGTGCCGTTCCATGCTCCCTGACTCCGGATGAACTCCTTCTGATAAGGGTTCAGTATGGAGTTCCTCCGGAGTACGACCTGGAGCTGCCTGGCCCCTCCGACCGGGCTAGCACTCCCCCGCCCGGTCGTTTTTGCCTGTATCAGGAGGCGTTCCGTGCCGGACTCCGGCTTCCGCTTCCGTCCTTTGTTGTCGCCCTCTTCCGCTTCTTGGATATCTCTTTGACTTCAGTTGCTCCGAATTCCTTTAGGTTTCTGATAGGGTTTCTTTCCCTTTGCCACGTAGTCGAGGTCCAGCCTTCCCTCTCTCTGTTCAGGCATTTCTATACCTTCAAGCGTCATCCTTCGGCGAAGGACTGGTGGTATTTCTCCCCTCAGTTTGGCAAGAAGGGGTTGCTGAAAGGTGCCCCCTCTTTAATCCACAACTGGAAGGAGAAATACCTCTTCGTCCACTGCCCGACCCTGAGGCTGGGCCTGCCCCCTTGGGGCTCTCTGAGGAACTCTGTCCGTCGGGCTCCCAGCCTGGGGGAGGACGACCTCCAGGCTGCCCGGAAGCTTCTTGACTATTCCGCTCCTTCCCTTCCCACCCTTCTGAGGGAGCAATTTTTGTTCAACATCGGCCTGAGCCCCCAAGATCCTGCGAATACTCCATCTTTTCTTTTCTCTTCTTTTTTTCCGTCCTTCTTTTTCTTTCTCTTCTTTCTTCTTTTCTTCTCTTCTTCTTCTTTTTTTTTTTTGCGTGTCACTTCTTCCTTTTACACCCCATTACTGATTTCTGATTTTTTTTTTTTTAGGAATGGACGCCGAGGCAGCACGGATGCTCGCCAGGGGTCTCAAGGCTCACAAAAGAAAAGGTGCCGCGGCCTCCGGATCAGCAAAGAAGGCCAGGGTGGAGGAGACGAGCCTGGCCGCGCCTGTCCAGACGGCCTCCGCGATCGATGTTCCTTCGAATGTTGAACCAACGGCCCCCCGGGCCTCTTCAAGGAGTCCGCCGACTGGGGCTCCCGTTTCGGGGGTTCGCTCCACGGAGGCGCCCGTAGTCGAGAGGGGGAGGAGAAGGAAGTCGGTGGCCCGCAGGGCGAGTAGCCGCCGAGCCGCCGCTGACGAGTCCCTCGGTTCCGAAGAAGAGCCGGAGAATCCCTTCAATGACAGGGACTTGATCAAGCGGTTGATCGACGACTGCATTTTGCCTGAAGTCGTCGAGAGGATCGACCGCGCCGATCCTGAGCAGCGGGTTTGGGACTCCCTAGGGTCCTTTCTCGAGGTAAACAAATCTTCATTTAATCGGCTATTCGACCTTTGTTCTGATCCCCTAACCGCCCTTGCAGATTGGGCACCAGCTCGCCAATATCGAGGCGACGAACCGGGCGAGGAGGGACGCCATCCAGGTGGAGGAGCATCGTCGGGCCGAGGTCGCTCACCTCAAAGAAAAGGCAGCCAAAGTAGTTGCCCTCCAGTAGGCCCTGGAGAGAGAGAAGCAGGCCCGAGAGGAAGAGAGACAGACCTCGGAAGAGACGGTGAGAAAGGCGGAGGCCGAGGTCGTCAATTTGGCGGAGCAGATTTCGGTCCTGGTCTCGGAGGCCAGGGGTCTTGCGGTGGAGTTCAAGGCCTCCGCGGAGATGAGAGACCTGAACGTCCGATTCGGCCAGGAAGCATTCATCAAGGGGTTCGAGCTCTGCTAGGAGAAGGTGGTCAGAAAATTTTCCGAGCTCGACCTCAGTTTCTTGGACGAGGAGTCTGAGGATGAGGCCGAGCCTTCTCCTGCCGCTACTGCTGCCGCAGCCCCCCTTCCAGGGACACCGAGCTCCCCAACTCCTGCCTCCGAGGTCTGAGACCTCCGATCTTGTATCTTTCTTTTACTGCAAATTTTTCTTTCCTTTTTATCTTCAAGAATCATTCAATCAATAAAGTTGAATTTCTCATCGTGGATGGCTTCTCTCCCCCTTCCTCCTTTTTTGTTTTTCTTTCTGCAATGAGACAAGACGCTCCTATCTCTCGATGGCATCGTCCTGCCGAGGCACTTCCCTTGCCCCAGGGGATCCCGCTGAAGTCCACGATCCAGCGGCTAAAGAAGGAGGTTCTTCATGCGACAAAAAGGGCGAAGAAGATGGAAGGCGAGCTTCGCAGGTTAAGGGAGGGTTACTCTGAAGCCACCTCGGAGGTCACCCGCATTCGGAATCTCCACGTGAAGGGGATCATGGAGTACAGCCGGAGGAAGGCAGACTTCGCTAAGGAGCTTGAGGAACACAAGAAGAGTGCCAGCGATCGAATTTGGGCTCAAGCTGCCAAGATCAGTTCTCTCAGGGTGGAACTGTCAGCTGCGCGGGAGAGGATTGGCCAGCTGGAGGGAAATTCGTCCCGGCTCTTGGTCCGGGCCGACGGCGACCGGGAGTGGTCGAAGAAGGTCTCCGACCTTCAGCAGCAGCTTCAGGATGCCGAGGTGAGCTATGACGTGCATCGGGTCGGTTGGCGCAGGCAGATGGATGAATATAGAGGGAGACTCAGGGTGGCGACTGACGAAGTCGCCCGTCTTCAAAGGCAGCTGGCTGATAGGGCTCAGCTCGCTTCTTCTCGGGATTCCAACGAACTCCAGTCCCTAAGAGGAACCACCGAAGGGCTTTCTGTCGCCCTCGGGGAGAGGACGGTTGAGCTGCAGCAATTGAAGATCCAGCTGGCATACGAGCAGCAGGCCGTCATGGACGCGGAGGCGGAATTCGAGGTCCTGAGAAAGAGGCGTCGAGAGGCGGAGAACGAAAGCCAGCGACTTCGTTGGGCGCTCCAGGACGCGCTGCTGAAAAAGAGAGAGCTAGAAGAAGAAGTTGAAAATCTGAGGCAGTCCTGGATAAGGGGTGAAGCAGATAACTCTAGGTCGGAAGGGGCGGGGCTTCCCTAGGGCTCTTTTTGGCCTTCCATCTTTCCATGCATACATTTTCTCTTTTGTTGTTTTGTCTTGCTTTTGTCATTTTGCTTTTCTTCCTTTGGCCTTCTGGGCTTCATGGTGTATATTTCGCAAATGGAATAAAAAGGGGATTTTGTGTTACCTCGTCCACGTACTGTACTAAATTGTCGTCCGCCGAACTTCTTTTGCCTTTTGACTTGTCCGACGTTGACGTCGTTTGGAGGTGCCCAGTCGTTGACACGCTGATTTACTTCCCTCGTCGTCCATGGCCGTAGGCTTGAGCTTGGTGGTCCGAACTCCGCATTACCTCGAAGGTGTCGTTGTTTTCTTGACCTGTGTCGAGAGCTCTCTTAGAGGTCGGGGGTGCTTGGTAGGAACTTCCCGTCTTTGTTGAGACGAGGTTCCCTACGTCTTTGGCGTAGTTTGTCCTTCATCTGTTTTCGATGTAGTTCGTCGCTTTCCTTTTTGATTTCCCCCCTTCTTTCGGAGTGAGGGTCCTCCCCTTACTTTTTGCGGGGTTGCATAGAAGTGTAGAGGTGCCGCTGAGGGGCCTTTCCCCTTCATCCGATCTTGTTGGGTAGCCGGATTTTGTCTCCGTCAGGACGAGGTTCTCTTTCTGTTCCTGACGTAGTCGATCTAGCTCAGGTTAGAACGAGGTTCTCCTCTTGTTCCCAACGGGGCTGTTGGGGCACATAAGGGTCATTGCAAGGGCCTCTCCCCCCATCCGGTCTAGAAGAATCGGGCCTTCGACCTTGCTCATGTCAGGACGAGGTTCTCCTCCTGTTCCCAACATGACTGCGGGGGCGCATTAGGGCGTTGTAAGGCCTCTCTCCCCATCCGGTCTAAAAGAACCGAGCCTTTGACTTTGCTCATGTTAGGACGAGGTTCTCCTCCTGTTCCTAACATGGCTGTGGGGGCACATTAGGGCGTTGTAAGGCCTCTCCCCCCATCCGGTCTAAAAGAACCGGGCCTTTGACTTTGCTCATGTTAGGATGAGGTTCTCCTCTTGTTCCTAACATGGCTGTGGGGGCACATTAGGGCGTTGTAAGGCCTCTCCCCCCATCCGGTCTAAAAGAACCGGGCCTTTGACTTTGCTCATGTTAGGATGAGGTTCTCCTCCTGTTCCTAACATGGCTGTGGAGGCATATTAGGGCGTTGTAAGGCCTCTCTCCCCATCCGGTCTAAAAGAACCGGGTCTTTGACTTTGCTCATGTTAGGACGAGGTTCTCCTCCTGTTCCTAACATGGCTGTGGGGGCACATTAGGGCGTTGTAAGGCCTCTCCCCCCATCTGACTTTAAAATAATCGAACTTTCATTTTATTTATGTTAGGACGAGGTTCTCCTCCTGTCCCTAACACGATCTTGTTTTAATTGTCTAAAGGGGTCATCCCCGGTCGTAACAAATCCATGCCAAAAGGGAAGGACATGCAAAGTCGAAAGGAATTTAGATTCAGGGCAATACATTTACAGGTTTCTCGAGTTCCATGGTTGTGGAAGGTCTGCTCCTCCTTGAGGCCCTCCGGTGATGGAGTCGATGGTCCCGATTGGAGGCCGATCTCCGGGCTGCTCCTCCCTCCTTGGCGGTTCAGGTTGCGGCGGGGACCTTGGCCGATCCTCTCTACCCTCAGGCCGGCGTCGGATGAACCTGTCGAGTCGACCTCGCCGGATGAGCTCCTCGATCTCGTCTCGGAGCTGGATGCATTCCTCCGTGTCGTGGCCGTGGTCGCGGTGGTAGAGACAGAACTTGTTGGGGTTGCGCTTCTCGAGGTGCGTGCGCATCCTCTCTGGCCTAGGGAGCTGCTCTCTGACCTCCATCAGCACTTGGGCTTTCGATGCGTTGAGGGGGGCATAGTTGCGGAACCTTCTCGGTGGAGAACCCCACCGAATTTCGCGGTCCGGATTTCTCTGCCTTCGTGCCCGGGGAGGAGTATGGACACGCTTGTGCCCGGGAGAAGTTCGAGAACGTGGCCGAGCTTCTCTCGGCCCTTTTTCGACCGCGGGCTTACTCGAGTCTCCGCCTGCCATTCTCTCGCGGTCTCCTCATCCTTCATTTTGAAGGCTTCTTCCGCTCGGGCGTACCCTTCAGCTCGAGCCAACAGATCAGCAAAATCTCTGGGGTACTTCTTCTCCAGGGAGAACAAAAGATCATTCTTCTGAAGGCCGTCCTTCAGAGCGGCCATTGCTACCGATTGGTCCAAATTTCGGACCTCCAGCGCTGCGATATTGAAACGGTTGATGTAGGCCCGAATGGACTCCCCTTCCCTCTGCTTGATATTGATGAGGGACTCCGAACCCTTCCGGGGGCGCCGGCTGCTGACAAAATGGGCCACGAATTGGTGGCTCATTTGATCGAAGGAAAAGACGGTACCCAACTTCAGTGTCGAGTACCAGTTTCTCGTCGCTCCCTTCAAGGTGGATGGGAAGGCTCGACATAGAATGGCGTCGGGTGCGCCATGAAGCAGCATCATCGTCCGGAAGGCCTCCAGATGATCGACTGGGTCTGAAGTCCCGTCGTAGCTTTCGAACTGGGGGAGTTTGAAGTTGGGCGGGATCGGTTCCTGCATGATCATTTGAGAAAAAGGAGGGTCAGGGCAAATATCCTCACCATAAGCGGGGGGAGCGTGGTGGAGTTCTTCGATCCGCCGGTTCGTCTCCTGGAGTCTCCGGTCCAAGAAATCCTCTCGACTTCGGGTCTCGAGGGTCCTCTGGCAGAATGGGGGCAGGGATCTTCCAGGGGTGGAGTCGTGATCCGATTGAGGGCTCTCCACCCTCGGGTTTGTCTTCCCAGGAAAGACGGGGCGGCTGGCCCAGGTGGCCCGCCCCACCGTCGGGTTCTGGTGTTCCGGTGTCACTCTTTCCAGGCGCACCGATGCCTGCGGCTGCTGCTGTTGCTGCATGGCCTGCACAGCTTCAGTGAGGCCTCTGACCTGCTGTGCCAGCAAGTCAAATTGCTCCGCGCCGACCGCCGTCGCCGGAGGAGGAGGAGGAGGCTGGGAAACTGGAGGTGAGGCTGGAGCCTGAGATCTGGCCGCGGAGGCCATGGATCGTCGCGTGGACGCCTTGCGGGGAGGCATCGGGCAAAGATCAAGTGGAGGAAGGAGGAGAGGATGCTGGAAAAGATGCCCGGGGGCGGTCTCGTTGAGCGCTCCTTTAAGAACAAGGGTACTGCGAAGACACAGCCCTTCCTCTAGCGCCAATCCTGTTGGTGCATAAATCCGCTTTCGCTGGAGAAACTGGAGTCGCGGTCGCCGCCGGGACCTGCAAAAGAAGTCTAAATCGGAGGTGGGATTGCTCCGGCAAGACCCTCCGACGCTCAAGTCAGTTCTCTGCCTCAACAAGAATGGAGTGCTCGAACGAAAATTTTAGCAGAGTTTCTAGGTAAAAATGAGAGCTTATAGAATAACGTATCTGGGGTTTTCCCTTTTATAGGCGGAGGGGACAACAAACTGATAGCGATGCCTGTAACCGCCTGGCAGTGGGCCGCCCATAGTCAGGAGAAGTTTGTTGCGGAGAGTAGTGGAGTGGACCCATGGCTATCACCGGGGCGTGCCACGTGGAGCCTGCCACGAGGAGTGGAGCGGCGTCTATTGTCGCGACTTGTCAGGGAGTGGTGGAGCCGCACAGGATCCGCCGCAGGGAGGGGCAGAATCGTGGCCGTTACTGCGGCCTGCCAGGGAGTAATGGAGCCGCGTAGGATCTGCCGCAGGGAGTGGAGCAGAACCGCGGCCGTTACTGCGGCGTGCCAGGAAGTGAAGGTCTGCCGGCTGAAGTTCGGCTGGAGTGTCTGGCGAAGAGAGGTAATTAGCCATCTGCCTGAGAGGAACTCGGAGCCCGGCTCTCGCAGGGGTTCGGATTGAGTCTTCCTTCAGTCACGGTCGGGGGTGGAGTCCTGCTTTCGTGGGAGTCCGAGCGGAGCCTTTCCTTATTCGGAGGTGGGGACGGAGATCCGGCTCCCGTAGGAGCCTGAGCGAAGCCTACCTGTAATCACAGTCAGGGGTGAAGTCCGGCTCCCGTAGGAGTCCGGACGAAATTTACCTTAAATTAGAGTCAGGGACGAAGTCCGGCTCCCGTAGGAGTCCGGGCGAAGCTTACCAGCAGTTGAAGTTGGGGACGGAGTCCGGCTCCCGTAGGAGTCCGGACGAAGTCTACTTGCAGTTGGAGTCGTGGGCGAAGTCCGGCTCCCGTAGGAGTCCGGGCGAAGCTTACCAGCAGTTGAAGTTGAGGACGGAGCCCGGCTCCCGTAGGAGTCCGGGCGGAGTCTACTTGCGGTTGGAGTCGTGGGCGGAGTCCGGCTCCCGTAGGAGTCCGGACGAGGTCTGTCTGCAGCCGGAGTTGGGGACGAGGCCCGGCTCCCGTAGGGGTCCGGGCGGAGTCTTCCTGCAATTAAAGTCAGGGGCGAAGTCCGGCTCCTGTAGGAGTCCGGACGAAGCTTACCAGCAGTTGAAGTTGAGGACGGAGCCCGGCTCCCGTAGGAGTCCGGGCGGAGTCTACTTGCGGTTGGAGTCGTGGGCGGAGTCCGGCTCCCGTAGGAGTCCGGACGAGGTTTGTCTACAGTCAGAGTTGGGGACGAGGCCCGGCTCCCGTAGGGGTCCGGGCGGAGTCTTCCTGCAATTAAAGTCAGGGGCGAAGTCCGGCTCCCGTAGGAGTCCGGACGAAGCTTACCAGCAGTTGAAGTTGGGGACGGAGTCCGACTCCCGTAGGAGTCCGGGCGGAGCGATGGGAGTTCGCCATCAGCAGTCGAAAGTCGGAGGAGACTTGCGAGGGTTAATCCCGTTGAGAACTTCGGTTGAGGGTATTTTATACCCAACAGATTGTATTATAATGTAAGGTAAGTTTAACCTTCTCCTAAGCTCTATATTTTACCCTTCTAGGATCTCCTGAGGTTCCATCATAATCATGCAGGCACATTCCCAATTTGAATATGAAAACATTAATAAAGATGTTTTTCTCAGCATGACACTCCTATAACGAATTAGTTATGCTCAACAATTTCTACAAACACAATTAGTTCGTTGTATATCTTAGTTCCCCAAATTCGTTATTTAATATTCAAGAATAATTTTTGAGCTGTAATTATATATGAAACACACATTTCTATAATACTTCAAGAAACCGGCCATCATCAATTCATCAAACACATAATATGAGACTGGAATGCTTCTTTTTTCTTTGATTTCCGAGTCTGGTATGTCTTCTCACTTTTACTTTCAATCTTTAAATTCCCCCTTTCTCAGTATATTTAAGTACATTTTTGCCCTATAAATTTCTGCTCAGGGTGATGAACTTCAGGTGAAAGTGACATCACTTGACCCATTAAGTGAAACTAATATTATTATACTTTAGAGTCTTAATCGGGTGCGAGGCTCGAAGTGGCTGAACAGGGAAGCCAAAACCCTCATAGCCTCATAGGATCCAAAAGAGCCTCAAACGTAACGACTCCCCTTTAATACTATCTCTGCAACCTCGATCAGCTTTAAAAATCTCCATGAGTAATAGACAAATGATTTTGATTTAAAAAACATTTTTAGAAACACCCAATCTTGAACCATTTCACTTCCATGCAGGTCTCATCTTTTGTTACCTCTCACCTTTTGTTGAATACTGCTATTTTTATTTACCCTCTAATACAACCTCATAGAAATGGCTTAGAATTTACTAAGTAGCAGACTTGAAGTATTGTGGGAAATGACTAAGAAACCTAAAATAAAACTGCATACTTTAGACATATTTATTCTGTCTTAAAAAACAAAAAAACAAAAATCTATACAAAATAAAACACTACCTTGACACCCCATCCCACTATAAGTTGGAAACCCAGCTTAATTACAAACACATCTATTCCATAGTTCAATGCTACCATATGTAGTGTTCTATTTGGGGTGATGTGGGAAGCTACTGATCCATACCCCATGTAGATGATCTCGAACCCTTGGCACTCGCCGTTAATGAAGTAGATCTCTCTAAAGTCCCTGATGATGAGAAACTGGCTGGGGAACCCTAACTCCAAGAGGTCCTCATGTCCTCCATGATGTCCATAGAGACAGTCGCCAAGCACCTGATTGAGACCCCTAAGAATGGAAAAGCAAAGCAAAAATCAGGGAAAAACATAGGAAAAATCAACGAAAACAAAAATATTTTTTTCAGGTTACTTTAACCTAGCGAAAGGATGTATGAAAATATTTTTCATATGGAGCATATAGATCTAAATCATAAATCACCTACGGAACTTATAACATGCTGAAATAAATTTAAAGAACAGATTTGAAATCAGAAAATCAGAGAAGAAAAGTCGAATATACCTGAAGTGCTTTCCTTCTTCTTACTTGAAATGGATCCGACGGATGCCCAGGGTTTCTTTCGGAGCCGCGCACGTGCCCGACCCCTACTGGTATCCACACAAAACTGATCATTGATCGAAACACCAAGGCCACCAAAGTGCTAGCTTCCTTGCAGGCCTCATTTCTCAACTTGGATTTGGATTCTTCTTTTTGAACTTGAAGATCAAAGGCTGCTGCACGAACCCTTCATGCAGATTTTAATGGGATCTTATCAAGACATCAAGAAAAGAAGAAAGAAACCTTTTCTTCTTCTTCTCTTCCTCTCTCTCTAAACTCTCTCTTTTTGATCTGAGAAGGAAGTGGGGTGTGAAGAGGAAGAAGGGAGAATGGCAAGGAGATGGAACTTGTGGAAGGAATAAAACTCATGAAAGAATTACACACACGCAAACCTTCACACCCCTTTTAATATTTGTCGACTCCAAACCAGTCCCAACACCCCAACTTGATAAGAGCTAATCTCAACTAATTCAAATTCAAATTAGAATTTAGTTTAGGATTAAATCTTATCAAGAAAGAGCCCATGCCCCAGGGAAGGCACCAACTTGTGCCTCTTCTTCTTTCCACACGCACGAAGAAAAGGGGCATGACTTTCAGTGCCTCTCTCTCCTCTTGATCGGCCAAATAGAGAGAGAAATCTAGTCTATCATGGGTCCAGGCAATCAATTTCAATTTGATTTCAATTTGGGTTCAATTCGAATCCAATTCGAATTCGATTCGAATCAAATTCGAAAAAACTGACAATCTTAATCTAATTAGGATTAAAATCCAAATCCAACTTGGATAATTAAACTCAATTAGCCTTAAATTAATTCAAATTTAATTTAATTAAATTTGATTTAAATTAATTAAGATTTGATCCATAAATTAATTAGGTCTAATTGCATTGCAACACTTACAATTAAGTCCCTCATGCTAACAATTAACAATTACTAAATTTATAATTTTTATAAATTGATCCAAATCATCAATCCAATTGATAATTTGATTATGTCCAAGCTATTGATCAGGTCAAGCTTCTTTTGTATATGAACTCTCAGGTTTCATTCTATCTGGTAGTGAGATATATCGTGATCTCCATCATAGTATCATCGAAACTCTTTTTGATGGACTGAAATGATTTCAACTCAATCCAACAAAAATTGTTAATCCAAAAATAATCTTAGTGAGTTTTCATAATCCACCAGTGATGCCTAGCAGCATATATTGACAACTTAGCAGAACAAAAAAATCTGAATTCTTAGGTGTAGTTATCATGTGATCGAGTTCTTCTATCGAGAGTTCCGATAGATTGCAGGTCATAAAAACTCATCAAATCTTAAGCATCCATCATATGTAAGACTTAATTAGCTTGAGTCCAATTGTGAATTCCATGAAATTTTTTTTTCATTATCACGTTGCTGTGGCCACAGACTTAAAGACTCACTCTATTAGATCATATAGGATTATTCCTCAACTGCTAAGATCGATATATTCTCCATAAGTGCACACCCTACTTCTATAGTGAACCTACTGTAGCCAACGAATACTACAAGGCTCCGAATGGCTAGAGACTATGTTTATATATTGTCAAATTACAGTAATTTCACCGTGAGTAGCTGAGGCACCATAGATCAAAAAATTATTTATACAACTATATTATCGAGATAGTCATTGACGAGTGAGTAGACATCCAAGTAACTTTTCATTCTTGGTTACGCTTAGTACCATTGTTCTCTAATAATCACGTGCACTCTCGCTTCAGTGTCCCTACACTATAGACTCGAGACTCATCTACTTGAAAGAGAAGTGATCCGTGCACCGATCTTGATGGATCAATTACCGTCGTCGTGATGATTCAACGATTGAAAATAATTCAGGAGTTAATTTATAATGACACATGTTTCAAATTTTCAACTCTTGAAAATATATGTCATTGTTTATTAACTCTTTGGATGATTTACAGATGTATTACATGTGAATGGATAAAAAAATATCTATTTTATTAATTTTAATAAATCAAGTACAAAAATATATCTTAGAATAATACAATGTGTCAGTCAATAATTGACTTTCAGATCATACATCTAACAGAAGAGGCATCGGATGGCTGATGAGAACCTCACTGATGTGGGTCAGTAGGCGATTGAGGTATTCCGATCCTCCCCAAAGTTCTCCCAAGAGAAGGTAGTTTTCTCTGAGGAAGCTTTCTTCCTAGGGAAGGATGTCCTTCAGGAGAGGATAGTCACCCACTTCCCCAACCTTAATCTCTCTTTTCTGGATGAGGATAAGGCAGGTGAAGATTAGCAACCTGTCAAGTCTACTACTGGAGAGCAACCCCAGTTGAAGTTTGGCATCATTGAGATAGCTCAGGCCTAGCCAGTAGCCGAAATTCCTATCGACTTTCTAGAAGCTCCTTAGATCGAGGTGGTCAATGCCTCCACTTAGACTTCAACTTTGTAATCTTTTTTCTTTTTCCTGTTTTATATAGCAACAAAACTTCTTATTTAATAAAAAGAATTTTTTGCCTTCAAGGTTTTCTTGGTTTTTATCATGTATTTTGCCATTTCTATTGGCAGCCTGATCAATGCAAACATTATGGTCACGTAATTGTCTTTGCCGAACCCCTTCCACAAACCATGGCCTTGCTTATCAGGGCTCGCATCGAAGCCCTTGAGAAGAAAGTCTGTTCAACCAAGAAGACGACCTTTGAGGCTAGTCGAAGGGCTTCAGAGAGGGAGAAGGAGTGCACCAAGATCTTTGTTGAAATAAAGCATCTTCAAAAAAACATCAGATGGATGGACATGTCATACTATATAGAGAAGAAGCATCTAACTAAAGCCTGCTTAAAATCGGACAAAGCTATCAAGGAAGCAAGATGGTGTGCCACCGAAAGAATCATCCAACGTCGTAATAAACTTCACTTTGCCCAACAGAGGATCACTTTCTTGGAACACTTCATAGATTCAGGCAAGGCTACCGAAGAAGCAAGGTGGGGTGGCGCCGAGAAGATACTTCAGCTTCAAAATAGCCTTTTGATGGAGGAGGAGAAGGTCATTTCTTTGAAGCATTCGATTGACCACTGGCAGTCAATGGAAACAAAGCTTCAGTCAGAACTAATGGAGAGCAAAGCAGCAGCTCATTTTGCCAAGGAAAAAGTCAAACGGATGGAAGTGAGATTTGCCATGGATCAGATCGAGCATATCCATACGGTGTTGAAGTCAACTTTAACGGCTTATGAAACTGGCTTCACAAAGTGTAAATCCTTGGCTAAGCAATTGCTCCTGGGGATCGACATTGACCTCCTTGTGATGATGTCTCCTGACGACCCGAAGCTCCTCAAGATCGTCGTTAGCACGGTAGGGAGGGATGATGGGGAACCTTCTTGAGCAAGGAGCGATGAAGCTTCCAAAGTCCCTATCTAGTTGTAAATTTTTGTTTTGCCAATCCGGCTTGTAAGTTTACACCAGTCATCCTATAGTTATCTCAGTCAACTGCTCCAAGTTTTGAAATAAAAAGCTACTTTTATTTTTATACATCATCTTTATTTTTCATTTTGGTGGCTAGATTTTATGCTATCTTCTTGCATTTATCGGTCGACCTTATTATTCCGCATCGCAAAGGTACCTATGGATGTTCTAGCATAAACTTTTGTTTCTTCAGGTCGGGGGTGTATTCAAGGTCCAATGGTTTCTTGCTAGGCTCTAGATTCTTGGGATCCATTCTATCTCTCAATTGCGGGGATCATTTCGACATGCTTTGGGGAACTTGTAGCCATATCCAACATGTCCATTTTGGAGATGACATGCTCCTCTTGTAGAGATTATCATCACATATTCGTTCAGGTGATGGAGCGCCCTTTGTGGTATTATCGTAGTTTTGTCAGGGTGATGAAGTGCCTGGCAACCATCACGGCTATTTTGTCGAGGTGACAAAGCATCCAACATCGTGGTGATCTTTGTTAAGGTAAGGAAGCATCCGATATCATGGTGATCTTCATCGAGGTGATGAAGCACCCAGCATCATGGCGATCTTCACTAAGATGATGAAGTACCCAGCATCATGGTGATCTTCGTCAAGGTGATGAAGTACCTGACATCATGGCAATCTTTGTCAGGGTGACAAAGTGCCCGACATCATGGTGATTTTCATCAGGGTGACGAAGTGCCCAACATCATGGCGATCTTCATTGAGGTGATGAAGTACCTAGCATCATGGCAATCATCATTGGGGTAACAAAGTGCTCGACAGTCTTGTCACCTCTTTGGATGGATCGATAAACGGCCTTGTTTATCTACAAAACTTGAGGATAAGAGAAAGAAATGCTTTATTAAGAGAGCTTTTATATTTATTGGTAGTACATCTATAGGTTACTCGAATTTCAGGGTCGTTGTAGTAGAGTCCCATCCAGCTGCTTTAGACAATAGGTTTTGAATTTGATGATCTCCTCCACTCAGTAGCGATCTTAGCAGTTTGGGGATAACATTTCCTAGTCTCTTGGTTGTGATGCTTTGGCACGATGTAGGATCAGGTTATTGACTTTGAATTTTTTACCTCGGATATGAGAGTTATAGTATCGCACCACTCTATATTGATAGGCTATCATTCTTACTCGGGCCTCCTCTCGGATCTCTTCAAATAGGTCCAGATTTGCTCAAAGCATTTTCGGATTTTTCTGATCATTATAGCCTTCAACTTATAAGGTGGGAAGTCTGGTCTCCATAGGAATGACCGTCTCTGTTCCAAAAGAGAGGCTGAAGGAAGTCTCTCTGATAGAAATTCTCTAAGTCATTCTCAGCTTCCCCATTGGCTTGGGGCATCCCACTATTGTAAAGTGATACAAAATGCCTATATACTAATAGAATTCGACAAATCGAGCATCACTGAACTGGCGACCATTATTTATAATCAATACTCGTAGGAGGCCAAAGTGGCAAATGATGAACTTTCACACAAAATCCTTTACTTTAGCTTCAGTAATATGGGCCTAGGGCTTAACTTCTATCTACTTGATAAAGTAGTCGATGACGATGAGTAGAAATTTCTATTGGTCTGATGCTTGAGGGAATGGGCTAAAGATATCCATTCCTCATTACACAAAGGGTCAAGGGATATTGATCAGAGTCAGTGGCACAGCTGGTTGGCCTTGGATATTGGTATTCCACTAGCACCAGTCGCACCATTTTAACAGGTCGGCCACATCCAATAGTATCCCTATTAAAGCACTTTATAAGCCATAATCTACCCTCTTGGTGGTTCTTGCATATTCATTCATGCACTTCTCTGATGCAGATGTCTAAGCTCGTAAATCTCTTGATCCGATGAATCAAATTCAAAAGGGTTTGAAAATAAGCTGATTGCATCTGACCCTACCGATTTTGGCACTACTATGCTAGAACGAGTATGACTCCCTCATCTAGTGTTAGAATTGCTATTATGATCTCAATTCAGAGAGTTCTTTTCATGCTCTATGATTTTGATCACTTCGCTGTCTTATCTAATTTTGGAGCTAGATTCTATTGTTTGATAGGTCAAGAGGAGCCCAGAAGACTTCTAGTCAAATTGAAAGTCTTAATTATTATCTTACTTTTTTTTCTGTCTTATCTAATTTTGGAGCTAGATTCTATTGTTTGATAGGTCAAGAGGAGCCCAGAAGACTTCTAGTCAAATTGAAAGTCTTAATTATTATCTTACTTTTTTTTCTATTTTATTTTAGATTTCTTTTGCTGTTAGGTTAGAACTTTTTCTCTATAAATATGGTACCTTTGGCCAACATTGTAATCAATTTATTTTCATGATATTGAATCAAAAACTCTAGAAAAGAGTTTCTTCTTTCTTTTGTTGTTTTCTTATTTTGTGCGTCTTCTTCCTCTTTTCCATCAAAATGTGGCCTAGGCCATGTCACTTTTATAAAACATAATCAACTTCGAAGGGGAACAAACATCTGAGAAGTGGTAAGGTAAAGGACCTTTTATACAGCTTGCCTTTACAAAGGATATAGCAGGATGCTTGGTGCCAGATTTTCTATGCCTCCTTTGTATCCAACGGGAATGTCCCATCCTTGAGAAATTGGATGAAGGAGTTTATCCAGCTTGGTTCACTATCAATTTGTAGGATTGGAGCTGGTTCTTTAATGCTGAGCTCTCTCATAACTTCGAAGAGGGATTCTTGAGCTAGATTTCTTGGTGTCAAAGTCTCTAATTTGGACAGCAGGTCGGCTCTTATGTTTTCCGACCTGGGTACCTGTCGAATATCAAAACTAACAAATGGCGAGATTAGGTCTTTTACCTTCTATAGGTATCTCTTCATATTTTTTTCCAAGCCTCATAGTCCCCCTTCACATGTCTGACCATCAGTTGAGAATCACTGCACATCTTTAGCTCTTGCACACCAAGCTCTTTTGTAATTTTTAGTCCGATAATGAGAGCTTCATATTCAGTCTCATTGTTAGTGGCGGAGAACTCGAAATGCAAAACATATTCTTGATAGTTCCTTTTGGTCCACTGAGGATCAGCCCGACTCCTGACCTGATGGAGTTCGACGAGCCATCTACATGCATCACCCACTGGTCCCTTGGTTCTTCTTCGAGCAGATCTTTTATTGCCGGTTCACTTTCTTCAATGCTTTTTTTCGAAATTATACATTCCAAAATAAAGTTGGTCAAGACTTGCACCTTGATAAAGGGGCAGGGTTGGAACTTCATATCGAATTCTATAAGCTTAATCACCTACTTTGTCAACCGATCCATTGTATCTGGCTAATGCTGGACCATCTTAAGGGGTTGATCAGTCAAGATCACTATTGTGTGTGTCTGAAAGTAGAGTCGGAGCTTTCGGACTGAGATTATGAGGGCGTAGATCAGCTTCTCAATCTTGTATACCTAATTTCGATGTTGTAAAGGGTTTAACTGATGTAATAAATTAGCCTTTGGGTTTTTTCTTTCTCACATATGAGCATCGAGCTTATTACTATTGGGGAGATTGCCAAGTAGAGATATAGCTTCTCATCTAGTTTTTGTTTGATGAGGAGTGGTGATGAGCTGAGATAATTTTTCAGTTCTTCAAATACTCGTTGGCATTCTTCCATCCACTTGAAGCCCGTTGGTTGCTTTAGAATCTTGAAGAAAAGAAGACAGCGCTCCACTGACCTTAAGATGAATTGATTGAGAGTGGCTATCCTTCCACTCAAGTGCTGGACATCTATAAGACATCTTTTATAGACTTTGGAGGATTCATTTCTTGTATGGTCTTGATTGTTTTTTGGGTTGGCCTCGATGCCTCTCTATGAGATAATGGAGCTAAGAAACTTTCCGAAGGTGACTCCAAAGGCATGCTTCGCTGGATTCAGCTTCATTTGGTACTTTCAGAGAGTGTCAATATTTTCTATGAGGTCAGCAACATGATCCCATGATGCCCATCTCTTGACCAGCATGTCATCCATATACACTTCTATATTTCGATCAATCTACTTCTTGAATATTTTATTCACCAACAGCTAGTAGGTAGCTCCTGCATTTTTTAGCACAAAAGGTATAATCCTGTAATAGAAAAGACCTTGATCAGTGATAAAGATAGTTTTCTCCCCATCTTCAGGTATCATCTGGATTTCATTATAGTCGGATAAGGCATCTATGAAAGTAAAGAGCTCATGGCCTGAGGTGGCATCCACTAGTTGATCGATTCGAGGTAGGAGATAGCTATCCTTCGGATAAATTTTGTTGAGGTCGGTGTAGTCTATGAAGATCCATCACTTTCCGTTAGCCTTTTTCACTAGGATCACATTTGTGAGCCATTCCACATAGATCACCTCCTTGGCGAAGCCAGCACTAATCAATTTGTCTACCTCTTCAGCAATGACTTTTTATTGCTTGGGTGTGAAGATCCGCTTCTTCTATTTGATGGGTTGGCGTAGATGATCATATTTAGTCGATGCACCATTACCTCTAGATTGATTCTAGGTATGTCTATTGTCGACCAAGAAAAGATGTCTGGATTCTCCTACAAAAAGGATGTTAACTGGTTTCGAGTTATCTCATTCAGATGTGATCCTATTTGAACTGTGTGCTCTTTGTTTCCATTATATAGAGGGATCATCATGAGGTCCTCTGCAGGCTCCTCTCGTTCTTCAATCAGCTTGTCATGAGTGTCCAACCCTTCGATAGGAAGAACGGCTAATGATCTAACTCCTTAAAGGATGATTGTGTAGCAATGCCGAGCCAACGCCTGATCTCCATGAACCTCCCCGACCCCATGCTCGGTGAAAAATTTCATCAGTAGATGGTAGGTCGACACCACGGCTTTGAAGGCATTTAGCCCCGATCGCCTTAAGATAGCTTTGTATGCTGAGGGTGCTCTAGCTTTCAGGAAGCTAATATTTGTAATGGATTGTCGGGGTCCTCATCCAGTTATGACCGGTAGGTTGATGACCCCTTCGACTAGTGTAGTATCTCCGATGAAGCCTACAAGGGAGGAATCAAGCCTACCCAATCGATCTAAAAAGATATCCATTTTGGAGAATGCATCATAAAATAAAATATCGATCAAGCTTTCATTATCTATTAGGATACGATGTACATTATAATTTACAATATTTAAAGATACAGCCATCGCATCATTATGCAAGAACTGAAATCCCTTTGCATCCTCCTTAAAGAAGATGATTGCTTCCTCTGATTTTTGTCTTTTGGCCAATCCCATAGGTCCCATTCCATCACGCCCCCCAGTGATGGTGTTGATTATGCCAGCTACGGATCAATTTTTTGTAGGTTGCTCCTGGTGCCAAGGTGCTCTTGGTGGCCCTATAGGGCCTTCCCTTATACGACGGATGAAACGATCTAATCAGCCTTGTTGGATGAGCTTCTTGATCTCATTCTGGAGCTAGATGCAGTCATCGATATCATGACTATGATCCTGATGGTAGAGATAATATCTCTCTTGTGCATGATTTTTTGATCGATACTTCATTCTTTTTGCTTGGGACAGCTGCTTCCTGATCTCCATGAGCACTTGAGTTTTGGAGGCATTCAGAGGAGTGTAATTGATGAACCTCCTCAGGAGAGATTGATGCCTTGGCAATTGGCAATGCAGTCCCTAGATCCTCTGGGTCATCGGTCTCGAGGAGGGGTTATGGATCTTCATCGACGAGGTGGAGTTCTGGATCGTTGCTGATCCCTTGGGGGATTATCTCAGATCGAAGTGAGTTTAAGATCTTCCTTTTTCTCCTTGGTCATAGGGTCGGTCGAGGCGCTATACTTCTCAAAGACTTCATCAGTCTAAGCACATTTCTCAGTCCGATCCGACATCTCTGCAAAGTTCTTCGGATACTTCTTCAAAGAGTAGAGAAAAACATTCTTCTGGATTCCATCTTTAAAGGCGGTCATGGTGTCCGACTGGTCCAGATCATGCACCTTTAGGCGGTCACGCTAAAGCGATTCATATAATCACAGAGGGATTCTCCTTTCCTCTACTTGATGTTCATCAGAGAGCTGAATTTCTGGTGCTACCTTTTACTGGTCATGAAGTGGGTGATGAACGATCGACTCATCTAATCGAATGAGTGGATGGAGTCTGACTTCAGACCTGAGTACCAATCTTGAGCTATCTTCTGAAGGGTAGAGGGGAAGGCTCAGCATAGAATCCCGTTGCTTACTCCCTGAAGGAGCATGAGGGCCTTGATGCTCTCCAAGTAGTCCATAAGGTCGGTTGACCCATCATAGCTTTTTAAGTGAGGCATTTTAAAGTTATTGGGCAATGGCTCCTGCATAGTTATATTGTCGAAAGGTGGGTCGATGTGGAAGCTGGCCTGATTCTAGTCTGTGGCTTGATGCTAGAGTGCCTTAATCCACCAATTCATCTTTTGGAGTTTACGGTCTACGTCAACATCATGGACTATGAAGACTTCCATGCAGCATGATAGGGATCGGCTCAGAGTGGATCCCTTACCAGAGAGAGGGGTTAGTGAGCATCTTCTTCGCTCAGGACTTTGGGGCCGGCTCAACCCTATTTGCCTCCTCGATTCGGGCTCTACGGTGGAGATCAAGAAGGTTGTTGCTAGGGTGCCTCCTACACCAAATTCGATCGCTGCATGGCATTGACTGCTGCGGTCAATGCCTGCACCTAGGCTATTAGAGTATTGAATTGGTCCGAATTTTCCCCCACAACTGACTGAGGGGGTTATGGAGGTGCCTCCAGCTGTTGGACAGGAGCATGATTCTCGATCGGGCTCTCAACTGGCCAGCATGCCATGGTGCTTGGATGCCATGAGGATGTCCTTCGCGGTGGCATGGTGGTGGATCACATATTCCTTCTCAAGAAATGGGATGGTCCTCCTTCTAGTACCAATCTGTTGTAGTAGATTTTCGACTTGAATCGAAGTTGCTAGAGTACGATGGCATTCGACGGAGATGGTGGCGATCGGACCTACATAATAAGTCTTCGACTGGGGATGATTCTGATGGAGACCCTCTGACGCTCAAGTTAAAAATCTGAAACAGATGAAAAAGAGTATGCATGAGAGTTGCATACCTTGAAGGTCCCTTGATTACCTTTATTTATGGAGATAAGAGCCGTCGGAGAGAAGAGTGGCTAGAGATCTTTCTACCATACCCTCGAAATTTTCATTTTGATTTCCATGGATTTGGCAGGTGGTGCCACCTCATCCAACATGTGGCCAGCTACTTTCCTTAATGACCCTAGTTGGAGCACATGGGACATGTCAGTTGATGTGACCTTACCCCGCATGTGGCCAGTCATTTTTCCTAGGACTCCTTTGGTTTGTGGGAACAATTTTCTTCTCCGAAAGTTACTTTTTCAAAAATTATTTTTTAAAAATAGAATTTTGACATATTTGGTTGATCACGAAAAAATAATTTATTGTAGAATAGCTTATGTTTGGTTAAGCATTTATTTTTCTGAAAAAGCTATATAAATTATCTATTACACCCTTAGTAGATATAAGACTACCTTTTTGCTCCTAAACTTTATATAAATATTAATATCATATTTATATTAATATAAATATAATATTAAGATATTATAATATAACAATAGATTATAATAATTTATTATATTAATATAATACTAATATATATTAATATTATATTAATATAATATTAATATTCTAATATAATAAATGTATCAATATAGATACAAATATAATATTATATTAATATTAATAAAAATAGTATATTAGTATAATATTAAAATATAATAAATATTATAATATAAATATGATATTATATTCATATAAATATTAGGATAATATTAATACAATATTATATCACTATTCAGTATTTCATCTTAATCATCTATTGATATTTTGTAAAATCTTAGCCGTAGTTTTTAAAAAGATATTTTGAGAAAAAAATTACCATCACTTTTCATCCTATGAAAAGTGTCAAAACCCATCTTCCCCATGGATTTCTACTTCCCATGAAATATAAGAAGTGACTTCTCATAGGAAGAGCTTTTTCCACTCTTTCTCCTCATAAAATTCCAACCAAACAAGAGGACCCCTCTCCACTTTTTAAGAACTATCTCTTCTCCCTTCTACTTTCCGTAAACCAAATGAGTCTTTAATGGCTATGGTTTGAGCACCTGGGATTCAGAGATTTAACATGATCTTTTCTTGTACGTGGCTAGCCACTTTTTTTAATGGCTTGATTTGAAAGGATCATACAGAAGCTTCCTGCTGACCTTCCCAAACACAACGATCGAAGTTGGGAGTGGAAGGGAGTGTGGCATGAAGACCTACCATACATATCATCAAGGATGAGAACCGGTGATAAGTGCCTCAGTCAGAACTAATGTGGGGGTCGACACCTTCTTCAATGTTTGGATGATGTTTTGATGATGTGAGCAATAGTCACTATGTAGGTCAATAGCCTGATGTGCTTGAAGACATGTTGGGCCGCCGATGCTGGAGTCGACAGCTCATGCGTGCGCCAAAGGCTTGTAAACGAAGATGTTGGTGATAAGTCAAAAATCTATATATAGATTGGTGGTTGATGTGAGGATCGATGCATGAGTCGGTGGCCGATCATAGGTCGACCATGGCTGGAATTCGTTTGTGCATTCGGACCGTGCACCGGAGTACCACCCATAACAATGCCATTAACAAAGAGGATCAAATGACAAAAACACCCTTAACATTGATTGTAAATTACAAATAGTATAAATTAGTAAACTCAAAACTCCTGTTATGTAATTCAACTGCCATCTCTAAAAAGTTAACTGATTCCATCGTTCACTTCCAGCTTTGGGAGCTTGCCATTGGATCCTCCATCACCAAGCCTGCCTCCTGCATGGTCTCAAGTATCGATGTGGCCTGTCTCCTCAACCTATCTTATGACTCCTCTAACTTCTCCATCTTCAAATTTGACATCTATTTGAGTTGAGGATCTATTGCTAATGATTGATTATCTTTGCATCACCTTGATCTAAAAAGAACAAGGGGATCCAGAATCCTTCTCCCCTACCCCATATCTAGATTCATGGCAAATCTCTAGTTGATTGGTCACTTCTCCTAAGCTCATTGACCCACCGTCATCACTACGATCACCATAAGAAGTGGATTTGTTCATTTTCAGTAATCCAATTATTGAAGTCTGGATGCCTCGAGGAAACCGTAACACTTGCATGCGTGCTCGATCATCCCTTTTTTGTTCTTCTTCCTCTCTCAGCATACAACAGGTTTTTGAATTGTTGTTCTTGACCATTTACCAATATTAACAAGCCGAATCTTGTCAAGATATCTTGGCCATGGCTCCCTCAGACCAACTGCTTCCGATCCCAGATGGCAGCAATTGTGGTGAGCTACTAGACTGAAGGCTTGGGTTTTGTGCCAAGAGCCTTTTGTCATTGTCATAGATGCTGGAGAATGTGTTGCCTAAGAACCCAGAGCTGACGATCCCCAGCTACAAGGAATTATTAGGAATCTTTATATTAGAAATGCATTAGAAATCTTTATATCAGGAATCTTTATTATTATGGTGTAAATCTTTATTATTTATGGTGTCAATCTCATTAGAAATCTTTATTATTTATGGTGTAAATCTTTATTATATTTTTGCTATAATTTGGAGAGATTTTAGGAGAAACTTATGGAAGGCGAATATGGCCTTTCTTCTTGTATAAATATGACAATATGTTGAAAAGTTAATGCAAGAGAAAATTATTCTAATTCCTTTATTTTACATGGTATCAGAGCGAAGCGATCTTCTTTCATTCTAATATGTTTTGTAAGCTCTTGCTGGCACTCTTTTTTTTGTTTGAAATATTTTGTCTCAGCAAGTTGTTGCTGGACAAATCCATCCTGCCGAATGACAAAACCAAAAGCCCCCAATAGTTCTTCTTCAAGTGTAGCCCATTTAATAAATATTAGGCCTACTCCCAAATTAAATAGAAAATCTCCTTATGAAATGCTCTTTCACAAGTTACCTTCATATGATCATCTTCGAATTTTTGGCTGTCTTTGTTATGTGCATGAGGTTACACACGATAAGTTTGAATCACGATTTTGTAAATATATTTTTGTTGGATATCCACTCAGGCAAAAGTGTTATCGTGTTTATGATCTTCAATCTAAACAAATTTTTACTTCAAGAGATGTTGTTTTTCATGAAAACATATATTTTTTTTTCAAAATAATGATAATTTACTACATGAGTCTGTACAAACTAGTCCACTTCCCATTCCTCTTATTTTAGAATATATGTAATTGACATAGTCACCGGTTCCAATACAAACACAGACCACTAATGAACATAATTCAGTCCAATCGACTAGTTTGATTCAATCGGCTGAACCCGAGCGATTCAAGGCTCGAGGGAGTGGAAAATGCTTCATTTTTTGAGGGATGCCCAGTCGTACGAAATGTGACTTATCCCAGAGGAACAACATTTGCTCCCATTACAGGAGTGCTGTTAGTCCAGGAGAGGGGACGGTGGCGGTAGAATGATCGAGTCGCAGTGTTTCGTTGAGTACTATAGTGATCAGCAGCATAATGCAAGAGTCATTCGGATGCCTCAATGCTCCGAGGTGGAAAGTTGCCTTGATGAGTTATATAATGGCTAAGGTGACGTCTTCTTGGTATTACCTGCGATCATCGCTCATTGACCTCTACTTGTGGTATTTTACGGAAGCGTTGGGAAGAAGATCGCTGTTGAGTGGACATTCGAGGAAGGTGATGACTCCTTACATTTTCCTATAGACTGGTTCTTTAACGGTTCATAAGTTGGAGTCTCCTTCAGGGTGTTAACGGGTTGTCGGGATTTGGGTCTCACTAGAGGCCGGTGGGCAGCGAGAGGTTATGTGCAGATGATGGTGACTTGATGGATGAATGTAGGAAGCTGTGAATGAAAAGTAGCAAGTGGAGGGTTTTTTATGGTTTCTCTCTCTAGGAAACTTGGAGAGACTCTGTGGAAAGGAACGTTGGGGAGTGGCATGGTTGGGATGGACAGGGACCTGGTGAGAGAGGTGTTGTGAGGTTTGCTGGGAAGGATGGTTGGTGGAGGATAATGGGAGGTTTCTCTCTCTGAAACTCCTGGAGCTTCACACCCCTGATTTTCAGCTAGCACCATCCCATTTCTTTATCTTCTTGGTGCAGCATGCAGTTAAATCTCCTACGAACATGCTGCTGCAACCATAAATCATACGGCACAGAGACGTGACGACTAGCCCAAGCAAAGAGGAAGAGACAAGGGGAAATGTAGAGAGGAAAGAAGAGGAGAAGGGAGGAAGATGAGGAAGGAATTCGTGGTGGGTATGGAAGCTGAGGAAGGAAAGAAAGAGGGAGGAGACTCGGCATTGGTCCCTGACCATACTTCGCCTTTTGACACTTCCCTGACAGGGCTTCTGGGATTTGAGCGGGTTGATCTATAAGGGCGATCCCAGCATTGGTCCCTCTTCTCTAGAGCACCAATCTGATGGTGGATGAGAGCATTGCCAGTACCCTATTCAAGTATAATCGTGGCACCGATTATACTTCCCGGCTTTGATCAGGTCCGCTAAGGCAATCTCGGTGTTGGTCCCCCTCCTCTGGCACACCAACTTGAAGGCACCAAAGAATTCGACCATTGGCCTGCTTCTTGTTGGACTTGAATTGGGTGGCAGTCACAAGGGTTAGCATGGTGAAGCTGCTTGTGTACTCACTGCAGGCAAGGATGAATATGATAAAGCAAATCATGAATGGGTTGAGGGAGTGAGTGGGAAGGTCATCATCCTCTGCATTGTCATTTTGCTTGCAACTTCAACAAAAAGAATCCTCTCTGGCATGCTTGAAAGCAAGTGGGGTATCCATGATGGAGAGCTTGAGGAGGATGGTGAACATGGGATGCTTTCATTGAAGAGGTTACTAGAGTAAGAGAATCACATGACTGCCATGTGATTCTCCTTTCCTTTGCACACATACGGAAGCCAAGGGCATTGTGGGAATAGTATGGTTATAAATTTGTCACGTGATGATCATATAATAATATTTTCCAATAGAGATGGATGGCCAGGTCATATTGAAAAAACAATTAACTTTTAAAGAGCGATTAAAAATTTCCAAATTTTAAAGTCCATGTATTTCTAGTTGAAATTTGAATAATAATATCGTTGTATTTTTTGTTTATTTTTATTTTAGAGACAGGATTTTGTTGATGAATAGAAATTTAGTGACATCCTGTATAAATGGTTTGCTAGCTATAAGAAATTTTGGCTGTGAAAAAGTTTCATATGTGCTTTATGTATAGATGCCAAGATGATGACCAGGACGTATCTCTCGCACTAAAATGATCATACACCTGCATCGATCTCGAATGACCATTTCATAATCCAACGAAGGAAATTTGTGTAAAGTGAATCCTTTTATTTTGGTGCTGAAGATACACTCCTAACCTGATTTGACAAGCATTTAAAAAGGTGTTTGGGTTGTATCTTTTGTATGAGAGAAAAATTAGTCTTCTTGTACGATGTCAACCATTGGATGGAGCCTGATGAGATCTCAAAACAGTCCAAACTTGTTTATTCATCTGAATGCATAGATCTTAAAGCAGCTATTATATAATCCAAAGATAGAATCGTCCTAAGGAAGGTGAATCCTTCTTTTGCTTGAAAGATACATTTGTGATCTCCTTTATACCCATTCGGTGCCTTGCATTTGCGATCGCTCCTCGCGTTTCCTAACAAGTAAGTGAGAAAGAAAAAGGAAAAAAAAAAGGAAGAAATCCAGAATCATCTTCTAACATAAAATAATTAGACCGAGCTGAAGACCTTTAAAAACCCCACACCATCCCACAGTTACTGTCCACATACAAAGGCCAACGAGCTCACCATAGATCCCCGTTTCCTACCTGCTGCCTTTGCGTCCTCTGAAAGAGAGAGAAGTGTCCTCGGAAAGCGAGAGAGAGAGAGAGAGAGAGGGAGGAGAGGGAAGAATTCCATACTAGATGCTCAGGCTGTTTTTCGCGGCGGCGTTTTCGGCCGCGCCACTGATGGTGTATGTGCCGCCGGTGAGGAGCCTCAACCCATTCTTGGAGGTGGTAGAGTCTCTCGGCAGCGAGGCCGCCGTGTACGCTCTTCAGATGTGCGCTCGGGTCTGCCTCGGCCTTCGCCGGTTCCTCGATCGCCTAGCTCGCTGAGTCGTGCCCTTAGGTGGATTTTATTTTTTTGATTTTATTTTTTGAGAGTTTTTTTTTAAGCAATAATACAGTGCTTTTTGATGATGGTTGTGGTGGAGAGATTTTTGTCAAAATTAATCTGGAGGACTTTTTTGACCAAGATGATGACCCATTGTAATATCCAAAAATTTCAAACTAGAGCATAAGTAGAAACATTATGAGATATACAATCAAACATAGAATGAATGTAGATAGATAGACATTATGGACATCGGGGAATAGATTTATGGTGATTACAATTAAGTTGTCTTTTATAATTTTTAACTAAACTTTATGATTATAAATTAAAAGATTGTTTAGGAATAATAATAATTCGGGGGATTTGATATACGATGGGCAATATATGGATCATGCTATGGTTAGTTATATTTTGATTTAAAAAAATTATAAGAAGATTGATAATGTAATTTTAGCGTACATTATGATTATTAATTTGATCATTCATAGTTGGAGTAAATTGCAAGCTCAAATTTGATATGGGAGAATACTGTGATGTTGCTCTTGCTTTTGAAATTAATTATTTAGTGATAAAATAAAGATCATTGATAAAATATTATTTTAGGATAGACTAAAAAGATCTTTTATGATATTTAATTGAAATATTTTTTTGAGGTTTAATTGATATAAGATCTTCTGAATATTATTGAAATTTTATGAGAGATTAAAGTTAATTTTAATTAGTTAAATTTTTGACTAAATTTATTATCAATTTCGCTATGATGCATTGATATCGTATTTAGAATACCCTACATATTTATGGAGAGAGTTCTTCATAAATATGCGGTAGTTATCATGACTCTCGACTCACAATCTCGGATTGGAGGTGTGAAAATAATTCATATATATATATATATATTTTTTTTTTTGAGGTTTGTATTGAAATGTTGATCATATATGAAGCTTACTTGTAGGATATATATATATATATATATATATATATATATATATATATATATATATATATATATATATATATATATATATATATATAATATTATGGGAGACATTGCAAAAGAGTCTATTTCTTATTGAAGAAAAAATAATAACTTATGAGATTATAGAATATTCATCTCGATAGAATCATTAATAAATTTAATTATCATCTTTGAATCCAAATGATAGATCTTATTTATGCCTATTAAAGACAATAAGTTATGTATGAAACTTCAATTCAAAGTTTGAATTTATAAATTGATTGAGGGATTTTCTATTCTTCTTGTTGAGATTGTTGGTGAGATCTTTGATTGTCATCCTTGGATCAAGATAAAAGATCAAATTTATACATATTTGAGATTTTAGGACACACATAAAATTGTAATTTAAAATTTTGGATTTATCAATTGATCTAGAGTTTCTTTGCAATTATTATTGATGTCGGTGTTAAGGTCTAATATTACATGGAGATTTGATTTTAAGAGACTTGCATGATTGTTATAGAAAGATTTTGATAAATATCAAAGTTCTCGATGGAAGAAATTTTAAAAGTGATGATTGAGTCTATTTTACTTATATATTTTGATTTAAGTTATAACTTGGTTAAGCAATCAGAAGATTTTTCTTATTGATTTTACGTACAAAATTTTGATTTGAAATGTCTAATTGAATTGATATAAGAATTAAGATTTAATTCATATTAGATTATAGTAAACATACATGATAGTTTTAAATGTATCATTGGACTCAAGGGTTAATTAAGATAGTCACAAGAGAATCAAAAGTTCATCATTGGCTATATTTGAAATTTGAAATTTAGATCTTTTCCATCTATAGTATAGAGTAATATTTTGATTGAAATTATTTGGTGAATCTAAGCAATTTTGATGGTTTAAATCAGAGTGAGCTGCGGAAGCATGGTGATCTGGATTATTTCGAGCTAGTCAATAATATTAATTCTTTGAGTTAAAAATTTATGATAGATGATATGATTTGATATTTCTTATAGAGAAAATTTATTGATAATGAAAATTTTTACAAATGGATCTAATATCTACTATGTTAAAAAAAAATTTTAGCATCTTAAGTTTAGGATCAATGGACCATCGATTCTTGATCTTGGATTTGAGATATTTAGTGATGGATCTCTTTTCTTCTAGATATGGAGTATATGTTTCTATATCGGTTAGAAAGAATGTGAGATTGTTTGTCAATTTTAGATTTTATACTCGAATGTTCATCTACTGAGAGTAATTGTTCATAATCTTGTGTAGATCAATTAAGTCAAGAGCATTGATAATTTTGCCAAGAAACTTGATATCCTTATCTAGAATTGAGATACTGATTTCGATTATATAAAAGAAATAAATACTTTTGATCCAGATCTACTCTTCAGGTATTGATTTTTTCCTTATGAAATGATTGAATAATAAAATTACATCGAGAATTAGAATAACGAAAAGTTCAAAGATGAGATTTGTGAAGCAAAAATTTAGTGCAGGGGCAAAATGGTAATTTTAAAATTTTTTCAAAATTACTATTTTACAGCGAAATTATTAATTAATCTCATTAATTAATACTAATTAACCCTACACTAGGATCTAAATATGATACAACAACATGCATTTAAATTTGAAATTCAAATTTGAATCAGTAAATATTTTACAGTACTGTGTTCAGAACACATCACCTTTTGCGGGTAGTCGATCACCGCAATCTGATCACCGTCGGGGGGCTCTGATCGTCACGTCACAGCCACATAAATGTCTGGCCTCTGCGGATCGTTCACACGAAGCTCCCGTCTGATCAGCTCCTCACGAATGCTAGTTCGTGGTTTCACCCTTTTGATGGCAGATGTTGATCGAACACCTTCGATCGATATGTGCTGACTTCTCGGATGCTCCAGATCGTCTGCACAGTTGTTTGAGAGGCTGATGGATCTCTCCCTGAAATTTGGTGGACTCACGACACTCGTGGCACACCAATCTCACTTCCCGAACCCTAGGTAGAAACCCTAGGGTACACACCAAAAATCCTGTGCCCAATTTTCTCTCTTTTCTTTCTTTTTCTCTCGGAAGGTTTTGGACCTTCACCTTGCGCAGAAGCCTTCCTCACGCCCCAAAGTTTCTCTCCTAAAATTTCTACGCACGTCCCACCTTTCTCCTCTTTTTAAAACAACGTCGAACGTGTCTTATCCGCGTGAGAGGATAAAGACAAGAGGTTACACATTTGAATTCAAATCAAATTTGAATTCAAACGAAAACCAACTTATTCCTATCCTTTTGGGCGTGAGAAGAGAAGGGGCGTGGCTCTTTGTGCGTGGAAAATGTTTCACGAGAAACCTTTTCTCGTGTAAGTAATGTGGCGCACAAAATGGATAAGGATGAAAGGGCAAGTGATAAGTTATCCATTCAAATTCAAACATGCTTTGAATTTGAATGGCTAACTAATTATTTTATCCATCCATATGGCGCATAAATGAGGGCGTGGGGAAGGATTTTGCGTGAGAAAAATTTCACGAGAAGTTTCTTCTCGTGAATACAAATGGGTGCAAGGAAGTTGGGTGTCGCAGGGAATTTAAAACAAGGTGGTTTGATTCAAATTGAGCCAACCTAGTTTAAAATAGGTTAAGCACAATTAGACCAGATTAAATCCAACATAATTAGGCTTAATTAGGCTCAATAAAATTCTAATCAAATCAGGAATTAACTAAACCTAATCCCTGATCAAATCATGGACTAAACCACCTTAGCGATTAGGTCAACATTTAACCTAATCGGGTCAATCCAAACTGAATCCAATTCAATTTGGACTTGATCCAAAAATAATTACTCAATCAAATTGAGTTAATTAGTGATTAAATCACTAATTAAATCTCTCATAAATATTGAGTCCAAATCCGATGGGCAATCAGGCATCAGAGACCATCGATATGAAACCCTGATCAAAAAGTTCAAATTTCAAATTCAAAATTTGAAATTCAAAATTTTGACCCCGGTACCCAAAATGTGTGGAACTCATGATTAGAGAATCCTAATTCTCAATCATAGAGTCCCAGATAGATAAGACTCATAATCAGCCATCAGATCAGAAAGGAACCTCTAATGTGTGTGACCCCGCAGGTTCGAACCTAAACCGGTAGCACAGGAACCAATTCCTGTACTAATCGAAGTGACCATCTAGCAATGGTACCCGACGATCGGATAGGTCGAATAATCGCAATCGCAACATTCAGAACCTACGTGAATATGGTTACCGTATAATTCATCCCTTTTGACCCCTGTGTTTAGGACGACTCAGGGTTAAACTGTCAACCCTGATGATATCATCCGAATCGTGCTCAACTCAATTAGTCCTGTGACTCCTCACTAGGACTACCCTGGCTAAGGTTTTGCTAAATTGAAACACGACTGTACACAGCTCCTAAACTGGAGTGGTCAATCCCATCTTGACACACGCACCGACAAGTCAAGTACTTGACTACACCCAGCAACCTTCCATCACTGAATTAGAAATTCAGGTAGTCCAGTGCCTAAGTGCAGTGAGTTGCTTGCAAGTCACCGTAGCGGTCTCAGGTCGGAGGGACATTTATACCCATATCCCATCGGAGCAAATCTTGACAGCAGAAATAGCTCCGGAGTTGGTCACGTTCAGTGCAGATGTACCATTACATCTCACCTGTATACCATACTAGTGTCTCCACACTCTTTGGTTATGAGGACAACCAACCCATATGGCACACAACGACCTATGCTCGATAAACATTGTCATCCTTGGTAACAATGTATCATTTGGTCGCGAACATGTTTAAGGACTAAGCGACAAATCCTCCTTTGTCGAGTCTAAATAGTCCTAAGGACCTCACCACAACACAGGAGTTCATTAGAAGATGAAACATTTGTGATGAATAAATATCAAAATAATTTTTATTTATTTATAATTCATGTACTAATACTAAAAGGAGCACAACCGTCAACAGGCTAACGATTGGCTTTGGGACACTATTCCCAACAATCTTCCACTTGGCCTAAAGCCTATCGGTGCAGTATCTAATACCCATCTTCGACTTGTAGTCGTTGAACTCCTTCACCGCAATGACTTTAGTGAATGGGTCGGTCAGGTTCTCCTTCCCGTCGATCTTCTGAAGGTCGACGTCACCTCGATCCACGATCTCCCGGATGAGATGGTAGCGGCCAGAATATGCTTCGTCCGCTGATGTGCCTTTGGTTCCTTCGTCTGAGCAATGGCTCCAGAGCTGCCGCAGTAGAGCAAAACTGGACCAACAAGGGAGGGTGCTACTCCGAGCTCGGTGATGAATTTCCTCAGCCACACCGCTTCTTTGGCAGCATCTGATGCAGCAATATACTCCGCCTCGCATACTGAATCAGCCACAGTGTGCTGCTTGGAACTCTTCCAGCAGACAGCCCCACCATTAAGGGTAAAAATAAATCCTGACACACTCTTGCTATCATCGCGATCAGACTGAAAATTAGAGTTTGTAAACCCTATAAGTCTCAAGTCTGATTCACCATATATAAGCCACTGGTCCTTAGTATTTCTTAAATACTTCAGGATGGTTTTAACAACCTTCCAGTGATTCTCTCCTGGATCAGATTGGTATCTACTCACTACCCCTAGTGAGTATGCCACATCTGGTCGTGTACATGTCATGGCGTACATGATAGATCCCACTGTCGAAGCATATGGAATCCTACCCATACGCTCTCTCTCTTGAGGTGTTGTCGGACAATCCCTCTTCGAGAGAGAAATTTCATGGCCTATCGGTAGATAGCCTTTCTTGAAATTTTCCATGCTGAACCTTTTCAGCATAGTATCAATGTACGTGGACTGAGATAAGCCAAGCAACTTTTTGGATCTATCCCTATAGATCCTCATCCCTAGGATGTAGGAAGCTTCTCCCAGATCCTTCATGGAGAACTGTGACGATAGTCAAATCTTTATTCCCTGTAATGTAGGGACATCATTTCCGATTAAGAGAATGTCATCCACATACAATACAAGAAATACTACTACTGGACCATTAGCCCACTTATAAATGCAGGGCTCTTCTCCGTTCTTAACGAAGCCATACGTTTTGATCGTCCTATCAAAACGTATGTTCCAACTCCGAGATGCCTGCTTAAGTCCATAAATGGACCTCTGTAGCTTGCACACCTTAGACTCATCTGTGGATGTGAACCCTTCAGGTTGTATCATATACACCTCTTCGTCCAGCTCTCCATTTAGGAAAGCTGTCTTCACATCCATCTGCCAGATTTGATAGTCCAGATGGGCAGCTATCGCAAGCATAATCCGAATGGATTTGAGCATTGCCACAGGAGAAAACGTCTCGTCATAATCTATACCATAACGTTGACGATATCCCTTGGCAACCAGACGGACTTTATAGGTCTCCACCTTTCCGTCTACGCCTCTCTTCCTTTTGAAGACCCACTTACACCCTATGGGTTTTACTCCTTCGGGTGGGTCAACCAATGTCCACACATCGTTGACCTTCATGGACTCCATTTCGGATTTCATGGCCTCTAGCCATTTTTCAGAGTCAGGTCTCTGCATTGCATCCATGTAGGTGATCGGATCCTCATCATTTTCATCAAGTTCGACAGGATCACCATTCCGGACCAAGAAACCATAGTATCTGTCCGGTTGATGTGGTACTCTACCAGACCGCCTTAAGGGTGCATAATCAATGGGCTCCGGATCTGATCTAATCAAATCTGGTTCAGGTTCAGTAACATGTGTCGGTTTTTCCACCTGTCGAACTTCGTCAAGTTCGACTTTAGAGGCAACAGTTTCTTCACTAAGGAACTCCTTTTCTAAAAAGATTGCCTTAAGGCTGACAAACACCTTTTGTTCATCAGCAAGGTAGAAATAATACCCTTTGGTCTCTTTTGGGTACCCTATAAAATTACACTTGTCAGACCTAGGTCCAAGCTTGTTTGTAATTAAACGTTTAACATAAGCCGGACACCCCCAAACCCTAAGGTGCGAGAGTACTGGCTTACGTCCTATCCATATCTCATATGGCGTTTTGGCTACAGACTTACTTGGAACTCTATTTAGAAGGTAACAAGCCGATTCGAGCGCATATCCCCAGAGGGAGATCGGCAGACCAGCAAACCCCATCATGGATCGAACCATGTCTAACAGGGTCCGATTCCTCCTTTCAGACACACCATTATGCTGTGGTGTTCCAGGAGGAGTCCACTGAGAGAGAATCCCATTCTCTCCTAGATACGTCAGAAACTCATTGGAAAGGTATTCACCTCCTCGATCAGATCGAAGAGTTTTAATACACTTTCCAGTTTGTTTTTCTACCTCATTTCGGAATAGTTTGAACATTTCAAATGATTCCGACTTATGCTTCATTAAATAGACATACCCATACCTAGATAGGTCATCTGTGAAGGTTATGAAGTAGAAAAATCCACCTCTTGCACTTGAGCTCATGGGTCCACATACATCAGAATGTACCAGACCTAAGAGTTCACTGGCTCTCTCACCTTTTTCAGTAAAAGGTGACTTGGTCATCTTCCCAAGAAGACAGGACTCACAGGTTGGAAGTGATTCACAATCACTAACTTCAAGAATTCCTTCTTGAGCCAACCTGTTTATCCTGTTCTTATTGATATGACCTAGCCTACAGTGCCAAAGGTAGACTTCTGACATATTATCTATTCTAGAACGTTTATCGAATTTTTGAACCACATTAACAGGCTGTGATAGTAAGTAAATTTTATTATTTAATTGTCCAACAAATATTGTAACACCATTCAAAATGATATTACAAATATTTTTTTTTATTAAAAAATCATAACCGTGCATGGCCAAAAGGCCTACAGAAATAATATTTAATAAAAAACTTGGACAATAGTGACATTCACTTAGAATTACATTACGAGAATTGATTACAAGACTCATGATTCCTAAAGCTAGAACTGGAACTTTGCTTCCATCTCCAACATTCAGGAACCTCTCGCCTTCATCAAATCTCCTACTGACCTGCAGACCCTGCATCGAATTACAAATATGATAAGGGCTTCCGGTATCCAATACCCAGGCAGTAGTATCACAAATCGAAAAGTTGCAAGGAGTTATCATATAATTACCTTGCTTCTTCTTTGGCCTGTTCGGGTCCAGGGAGGCAATGTATTGAGGACAGTTCCTCTTCCAATGCCCGTGCTTCTTGCAAAAGAAGCACTCCGCCTGGCTCTGGTCGTGCTTGCGCTTCTTGGTCTGACCCCGTGCTACTGTTCCAGCATGAGATTGCACCTTCTTATTTTTCTTCTTCTTGTTCTTCTTCCCCTTCCCAAAGGGTTGACGACGAGAAGAAGACCCTCCCACTACATTCACCGACTCCTTATGGAGTTGGTGATCCTTCTCAAAGTTCTGCAGCAACTCCAACAATCCGTGGTAGTTTACTGCAGGCTTTGTCATTCGAAAATGAGTAAGGAATGGGAGGAAGGACTTGGGCAAGGAATTAAGGATCGCATCCTTACCGAGCTGCTAGTGCAGAGGAAAGCCCAATTTGCTTAGGTGCTCAATCATCTCGATCATGTACAGTACATGATCAGTGACTGAGGCCCTATCCCTCATCCGAGCATTGAAAATGGCACAACTAGTTTTGTGCCTTTCAACGTCGTCAGGCGTGCCAAAGGAGTCGTTCAACATTTGAAGCATCTCCTGTGGCTGGGCATTCTCAAACCTTCGGCTGAACTCGTCATTCATTGCTGCCAGCATAATACATCGAACGGTGGTGCGGTCATTGAGCCACTTCAAGTAAGTATCTCGGATCGCCTTACTAGCGTTCGGAGCTGGCTCCTCAGGTGTTGGATCCGTTACTACATAAAGGATCCGCTCATGCTCAAGGACGATTTTCAATTTTCGATACCAGCTATCGAAATTGGGTCCCATGAGCTTGTCATTATCTAATAATGACCGGAGCGACAGGGTAGTGGCCATAGCTGCTTAAAGGAAAACGAGACCTCTATTAGTACATAAATTAATACTAAAGACTTGGATTTTAGTCTAAAGTTTTTCTCAATATTTTTATGAACTGGTAGCCTCATCCTCCAATTCGAGGAATTACTTTAATTCCTTAATGGGTACTAGAATCCACACAGACTACACATGAGCCCAACTTTGGTTGGTCAACCCATGTGCATCTATGGGTAGGTTCTTAACCAGTTGTTTCTCTAAACAATTTCTAGTAATTGATTTTGCCCCAGAACCTAATCAGTAGGCTTTGGCCTCCACTGAAAAGATCTGGTTAGGTCCAACCATTAACATGACTTAATTTAGTGAATCGGACCAATAAATGATCAGGCCCGACTTTGGCCGACCAACCTAACCACCATCAGAAAGACTCAATCAAATTATCATATTATGAATAATAATTCCATTAGCCAATGAGCACCAGGCCTTTGGGCCTTCAATGATCATTGAACTAATGGACTCATTATCACTCACTTAATGGGAGGCTATGACTTAGTTATCATTATAACTTAATCATTTTAGGGACCTAATAATTTTGAGAATTTTATTAAAGAATAGTAGAGAAGAAATCATCCAGCCAATTTCAATCCTCCCACTGACTTCACCAAGTCAGATAAAAAAAAGATTTAATTAAAGCTGGCATTAGGAGCACCTAAATCAGTCACACTGATTTACCTAATGACATGGGTGAGCTCTAATCACCAAGTGATCTAATCAAAATCTAACTTACCAGATTGGCCAGGTAAGTGAGATCAGTGGTGGGGATTTGTCATTAATTCGTCAATGATCGAATCAATGCGAGTAGCTCCCGCTTAAGAACCACTAGTCAAAACTGCCGAACTTACCTTAGATACCAACCGGTTCATTAGTTTTAATTTTGATCAACTTAGTAAATAGAGCTCCACCGCATAGCCATGAATTAAGTCCATCTTGGTCTAGTTAAAGACAAGGACCCATTCAACTACAACTATTGAAGTTGAGTCTAGAGTATCCTTGACCTAATCTAATTCAACTTTTGATTAGATTTGACCAATTACTCCAATTAGTCCGTTTTTTAAACTAACCTTAGGTCTAACCCAATTATGGACCTAATTCATCTAACCCATTGACCCAAAAGTTTATGCAATTATCTTAGGTCTTAATTCACAATTCTAGACCTACTAGACAACACTTAATTCTTTTAATTAAGTACTTGGGTTGATGGGTCAGGGTTTGGCATTTCGAAAACAATTTTCAAATTTGAAAGATTTTATTTTCTGTTCACCAAATGTGTTAACTCATTTCACAAACGGGTCAGCACATTTCATAAACAGCAATTCTATTGCTCATTTCATAACAGAAAATAACTCAAAATAAATCATAATTTTTTTTTTTTTTTAGATCTAATCTAACACATTCATGATAAATTTCTTAATTAAATCCTTTCGCTGCTTCATCGGCATGGGATATAATTGCATCGGCACCCCTACCACCATAGGAGACCCCATCGAATGGGAAGAGAGGGCCTTTAAACCCTACTTTTCTCCTATGACCGGACGGCCATGGCAACCAACCCAATTAGATTACTTGCTACTTGGATCAAGTATACGTAATATACCAATTTCAAAATTTAAATTTTGAATTTCAAATTTCAAATTTCAAATTTCAAATTTTAAATTTCAAATTTGAGATTTCAATCAAATTTCAAATTTCGAATTTCTAATCTTTGAATTTTAAATTTTGAATTTTAAATTTCAAATTTCAAATTTCAAATTTCAAATTTCGAATTTCGAATTTCAAATTTCAAATTTGAGATTTCAACCAAATTTCAAATTTCAAATTTTGAATTTTGAATTTCAAATTTCAAATTTCGAATTTCGAATTTCAAATTTCAAATTTTAAATTTGAGATTTCAACCAAATTTCAAATTTCAAATTTTGAATTTCAAATTTGAAACTTCTAACAAATTTCAAATTTTAAATTTTAAATTTTAAATCTTTTTGAATTTTGAATTTTGAATTTTGAATTTCAAATTTAAACTTATAGATTACACCTTAATCTACGCATGCATATGTATATCATATTCTAGAACCTCGCTCTGATACCATTTGAAGCGAAAATTTAGTGCAGGGGCAAAATGATAATTTTAAAATTTTTTCAGAATTACTAGTTTATAGCGAAATTATTAATTAATCTCATTAATTAATACTAATTAACCCTACACTAGGATCTAAATATGATACAACAGCATGCATTTAAATTTGAAATTCAAATTTGAATCAGTAAACGTTTTACAGTACTGTGTTCAGAACACATCACCTTTTGCGGATAGTCGATCACCGCAATCTGATCACCATCGGGGGGCTCTGATCGTCACATCGCAGCCACACAAATGTCTGGCCTCTGCGGATCATCCACACGAAGCTTCCGTCTGATCAGCTCCTCACGAATGCTAGTTCGTGGTTTCACCCTTTTGATGGCAGATGTTGATCGAACTCCTTCGATCGATGTGTGCCGACTTTTTGGATGCTCCAGATCGTCTGCACAGTTGCTTGAGAGGCTGATGGATCTCTCCCTGAAATTTGGTAGACTCACGACACTCGTGGCACACCAATCTCACTTCCCGAACCCTAGGTAGAAACCCTAGGGTACACACCAAAAACCCTGCGCCCAATTTTTTCTCTTTTCTTTCTTTTTCTCTCGGAAGGTTTTGGACCTTCACCTTACGCAGAAGCCTTCCTCACGCCCCAAAGTTTCTCTCCTAAAATTTCTACGCACGTCCCACCTTTCTCCTCTTTTTAAAACAACGTCGAACGTGTCTTATCCGTGTGAGAGGATAAAGACAAGAGGTTACACATTTGAATTCAAATCAAATTTGAATTCAAACGAAAACCAACTTATCCCTATCCTTTTGGGTGTGAGAAGAGAAGGGGCGTGGCTCTTTGTGCGTGAAAAATATTTCATGAGAAACCTTTTCTCGTGTAAGTAATATGGCGCACAAAATGGATAAGGATGAAAGGGCAAGTGATAAGTTATCCATTCAAATTCAAACATGCTTTGAATTTGAATGGCTAACTAATTATTTTATCCATCCATATGGCGCACAAATGAGGGCGTGGGGAAGGGTTTTGCGTGAGAAAAATTTCACGAGAAGTTTCTTCTCGTGAATACAAATGGGTGCAAGGAAGTTGGGTGTCGCAGGGAATTTAAAACAAGGTGGTTTGATTCAAATTGAGTCAACCTAGTTTAAAATAGGTTAAGCACAATTAGACCAGATTAAATCCAACATAATTAGGCTTAATTAGGCTCAATAAAATTCTAATCAAATCAGGAATTAACTAAACCTAACTCCTGATCAAATCAGGGACTAAACCACCTTAGCGATTAGGTCAACATTTAACCTAATCGGGTCAATCCAAACTGAATCCAATTCAATTTGGACTTGATCCAAAAATAATTACTCAATCAAATTGAGTTAATTAGTGATTAAATCACTAATTAAACCTCTCATAAATATTGAGTCCAAATCCGATGGGCAATCAGGCATCAGAGACCATCGATATGAAACCCTGATCAAAAAGTTCAAATTTCAAATTCAAAATTTGAAATTCAAAATTTTGACCCCGGTACCCAAAATGTGTGGAACTCATGATTAGAGAATCCTAATTCTCAATCATAGAGTCCCAGATAGATAAGACTCATAATCAGCCATCAGATCAGAAAGGAACCTCTAATGTGTGTGACCCCGCAGGTTCGAACCTAAACCGGTAGCACAGGAACCAATTCCTGTACTAATCGAAGTGACCATCTAGCAATGGTACCCGATGATCGGATAGGTCGAATAATCGCAATCGCAACATTCAGAACCTACGTGAATATGGTTACCGTATAATTCATCCCTTTTGACCCCTGTGTTTAGGACGACTCAGGGTTAAACTGTCAACCCTGATGATATCATCCGAATCGTGCTCAACTCAATTAGTCCTGTGACTCCTCACTAGGACTACCCTGGCCAAGGTTTTGCTAAATTGAAACACGACTGTACACAGCTCCTAAACTGGAGTGGTCAATCCCATCTTGACACACGCACCGACAAGTCAAGTACTTGACTACACCCAGCAACCTTCCGTCACTGAATTAGAAATTCAGGTAGTCCAGTGCCTAAGTACAGTGAGTTGCTTGCAAGTCACCGTGGCGGTCTCAGGTCGGAGGGACATTTATACCCATATCCCATCGGAGCAAATCTTGACAGTAGAAATAGCTTCGGAGTTGGTCACGTTCAGTGCAGATGTACCATTATATCTCACCTGTATGCCATACCAGTGTCTCCACACTCTTTGGTTATGAGGACAACCAACCCATATGGCACACAACGACCTATGCTCGATAAATGTTGTCGTCCTTGGTAACAACGTATCATTTGGTCGCGAACATGTTTAAGGACTAAGCTACAAATCCTCCTTTGTCGAGTCTAAATAGTCCTAAGGACTTTACCACAACACAGGAGTTCATTAGAAGATGAAACATTTGTGATGAATAAATATCAAAATAATTTTTATTTATTTATAATTCATATACTAATACAAAAAGGAGCACAACCGTCAACAGACTGACGATTGGCTTTGGGATACTATTCCCAACAATTTGAACTATGAATCCCAAGTAAGAAATTTTGAGGACTTGAGCAAAGAAAAATTTTAAGGACAATTTTTTTTTTTAGGAGTGGAGAATGTAATACCCAAAAATTTCAAACTAGCCTAACTGAAAAAAAATTAAGAATTGGACCAGCACGTACGTTGCATGTGTTAGAATTAGCATGGAGATGGGAAACTTACGGAAGCTAGAACAAGGAGTTCTTCTCTGACCACAATACTAAAATCACTAGGAAAGAGAGATTAAATCAAACTCCAGTCACTTCCTATTAGAAGTCTACTTAAAGGCCTCAATCTCTTGGGTTTTTTCTCACAAAAATCACCATCAAATTTCTTTGATTTCTTTCTATTTACTGCAATTCATCCTTGCTTTGGCCATCAAGAATTTGATTAATCTTAGTCAAGGATTAGTTAAATTCCTTCCACATCTTCCTCTTAATCTTTTATAAGCCCTAAGCATGAATTTTGTCAGATTTTTCCACTGAAAATCTCTTGAAATTTGCTACTTTCTGAATTCTCCTATTTTTGTGTTCCATCCTTGATTTCTTCACCACTGTTTGCCATCGTCGGTCATCGAATCTAGGTGGTTGGTTGTCGCCAAAGCTGCTCTTCTAGCCACGAGTGTTGATGGCTGGGAGGCAACCTCCCATACTCTGAGAACAAGGGGATAAAGGATACCTTGTTTTGTTAAAGAAGAGAAGGAAAAAGAAAAAGAAGAGAGAAAAAAAAAGATTCTCTCTTCCCTCTCTCTCTTTAGTTTGAATCCTTGCTTTCTCTCTTTAGAAAGTCTGACTTTCTCTCTCCACCTTCTCTCTCTAATTTTTCTCTTTATAAAAATTCTCTAGAATTATTCTCTCTTTGTGGAGCTTTCTCTCTCTAAGATTAATTCAGTGAAAGATTTTCTTTTAAAGATTTTGATCGAGCTTAATGAAAGATTCTAATCTGCAGTCCTGATCTATGGTCGTCAAATAGTATACCGGCACCCATCTTGGTTAGATATGAATATCATTATATTTGATTATCTATGATTTTTATTAAATAATTTATACATTAATTCCATCATGATTTGATTAAATTATCTTGATTAGACTATCGGATTGTCAGACAGTATCGTCTGATTAGTCTTACTTTATTTTGTTAATTTCTCTCTCCTCTGATATTCTCTCTATGTAATTTATGAACCCAATCAATTCGATCTATTGTCTTGAATCTAAGTTGATTCCAGTAGGTGGTTTTGAATCAATCTATTAGTCGGACAACATACCACATCAACCAAGCCTTTATCAAGCATCATATGATTTGGTCCTTATTAGTCAATATATTTTAATGACCCTAATTTGATGAAGCTACTTGGTCAAATTGATCCTTGACTGCCAATTAGTGTGCTGACCTCCACTTTGAGTCTTGTTGGGCACTAATAGATTTAATTACCTTTGATTTCTATGGAACCATCTGTTTCATATTCTAATCATGATCATATAAAATTATCTTCATTTGATCGATCAAAATATCGGATGATACTGCTTTTGTCAGCTTTATGAGGTTATCGAAACTTAAAATTTTTATTAATTGTAGCTGAAGATTGATAGAAGCATATATTTTGAATAATAAGTTTTGAAGGATGCTTTCTGGATTAATTGATTGAATCTATCCATTCAGTATTCTACAAAGGTAAGTAATGAACTATTTTCTTGAGATATTTCATCATTTATTTTAAAAATAAATAATTATTCTTTAAATTATGTATGATTTATGAAATTATATTTTAAATGACAATAACTTAAAAAATTGAGATTTCTGAAATATTATGATTTATTGATTAAGCATATGTTCAGTAAAAATTATGACATCTATATGTTATGTTATAAAAATACTTTAATACAAATCTAATTTGTGCTCTCAGTTTAACTATATTTCAGTGGGCTCCACAATTGAAGATTATGTTGGTACTTTGTGGATTTTGTCAATGGAGATTATATGTTGGTGCTCAATGGACACCGTCAATGAGAGTTATACATTGGTATTTAGTGGACTCTATCAATGAAGGTTATGCACTAATATTCAGTAGATCCTACCAGTTGAGATTGTGTACTAGTAGTATTCAATGGATCCTACCAGTGGGGATGGTATGCTGGTATTTAGTAAACCCTATAATGAGGGTTAAACATTGGTCATAGTCAAAGGTTGATGAGATATATGTGTTTTATTTCAAATTGAATTTATGATTGTGTGTGTGTGTATATATATATGTATGAATATTTGAAAGGATTTGATTTACATTGAATAAGCATGAAATATGTTCTTATGTTATTCAAGACTTTTGTTTCGAATATCATATCCTATGGTAACATTTGGAATGTCTAATTGAGATATTTGTTACTTATTGGGCTATCAAGCTTATTACTTCTTCTTTCTTTTTAGTTTCAGATTTTTAATAGCAGGTGTAGGTACTACTTTGGAAGTAAATTAGAAGCAAGAGTCAACAACATAGATTTATTATGTTCTTATAAGATTATTATTTGAGGTTTAATTGATGTAAGATCTTCTAAATATTATTGAAATTTTGTGAGAGATTAAAGTTGATTTTAATTAGTTAAATTTTGGACTAAATTTATTATAAATTCTGCTGTGATACATTGATATCGTGTTTAGAATACCTTGCATGCTTATGGAGAGAGTTTTTCATAAGTATGTGATGGTTGCCATGACCCTCGGCTGATGATCTTTAGTCAGGGGTGTGAAACCTATGGATTCATTTTTCTTTTGGTTCTTGGATATTTTCCTTGATATTTTATGGGGTATTCCTTCAACCAAGGACACGCGCACATCATTTTGAAGCTAATTGCAGGCCCTAATGACATATTTACAGTTCAATACTAATGCGGGGAATAGTTTGGCTAACCTTGTGGTGGCAAGGTCGGCAGGATCAACCTCCACACCCTCGATATAAATGACTTGGAATCACCATTGCATTGCCTATAATATCCGGCAACAATTTTGTTCAAAATCATTATTGTGCAAATAAGTCACCCAAAATCGCCAGATAATGTGGCTAGCCATTGCACGCAATTACTGCACATGCACTCGCCATGAAAAAGGTTGCTGCTTATTGTGGAAATGGCCATTAATGTCTGCTGTAAATTGAGGGAGATAAGGGTCCGTTGGGTAAGCCTCTCAAGCCATGAAGAGTCCTCATTCTTTTTATTCACTCTCTTCTACTGTTCTCTAATTTTTTTTTGACTGATGTGAGCATTAGAGGGATCCCCATTAGACAAACTCTAACAAGAGAACTTGTTTGCATATTCATCGAATGACTCAGAGCCATCATGAGATTGCATAGTGGGGCATCCAGTGCCACATGCTACTTTGATGCATCCCTATTGTTACACCCCACTCCCTAAACCGAGCAAGGGTATAATAGTTGAGTAGAGTTTTGCTAGTACCTTACGTCATGGTTCATAAGTTACTAGTAAACTCTGTTCATCTACCATATCCTGCTACAGTTCAAATTAACATAATTCTCAAGTCAACTCAACAGAACTCAAAACAACTTTAAGCCTTTATTCATTATTCCATAACTTTAAACATATGGTTTTAAAGTATAATATATTTATATTTTTTGATTTGAACAAATCTAAAATATACAACATATCCTAAAATGCACTTCTCACTGACAAACATGGCCAAAAATATGCTCCTCCCACTAGCTATCATGACCAACCTCTTCTAGTATGAAAGCTGATGAAAATGCTGATGCTTTACTTCTATGTCTGTCTAAGATGCTCCAAGTCTGCAATAAAAAGAAGACAGAGAGAATGAGACCTAAGTTCTAATGAATAGATAATCCATCTAACAATGAAAAAATAGGAAAGTTCAGCTTTAATACTTATTATAACACATATCTTACACTATTAATATATTTTCAAAATTTTTGTATGCTAAACAAGAATAAAATCATGTAGTAAATCACTTTGCTGAAGAAAATACTGCTAGACTACACCACAGGACACCACTCCTATGGGCAATCAATACATAGCCACTGATATTGCCGAGCCCCATTGGATATACTGAATTTATGTTATTTTTTTGCTGTTTGTGGTGCTGCTATTTTTCTACTATTTGAAATATTGATGCTGTGGCATACCCTATAGGTTGATCACTTCTATGGATAATCCTTTCAAAGGAAAGCTCAGAAGATTTTCAAATGCTGATAAATTGATTCAAAAATATTTTCAAACCAAAATGCTATGCTGTCTAGATCGGTTATACATACAAATATAAATTCTTGAACAACATTTAATAAAATATCACTTCCTATTTTCATGCTTGCATATGTATAGATAAGCTGTAAAATAATAGAAATCTAACTTTTTTTGTCAAAATTAATCTCTTTCATAGCAAAATATTATTATAAAAATATCAAAATTAAATAAAAAAATTCACTCATCTCCTAATAGCTATTGTACCACCTTGATGCTTGACTCACCCAAAGCACCCCTTGGGCCCTCTTTCTCTCCTATAAAATTGGCACACATACTTATTAATATAATACTACATGATACATGAATATGAGAATGCATGCTTTATTTTTTATGCTTATTCTTTAGCCCTTCTATCTCTTACTTTTGTTCTATCCTATTTACCCTGGTTTAGGGTTAGCCAAATCTCAACATAAACTCAAGAATTCCAGCAATTCAATTGCATTTCATTTTCGTAATTTATCCCACGTTTAGCCAATACAAATTCTAACCCATTTGTTGAAATATTTTGGATTGATTTTAATCAAATTGGTAGCAGAAATTTATCCTCCAATTCAAGTTTAAATTCATAATTTGATTCACCGAAACATCAAATCTGATAGTAATTATTTAAGGTTCAATTTAAATCTAATTTAAAGATTAAAATTCTTATCTCAAGTGGTTAAAATCCTGTTGCTATCAACACAGATCTCTTTTTTTTTTTTTCAAAATCAGCAATTTCAGCAACCTTTCTTCTTTCAAATCAAAATCACCTTTTCTAGTTGAATTCTTCTTGATTTTTGACTGAGAATATTACCCTCTTCAGCCCCTCTCTCTATGTCTTTTATTTTAACTAAGAAGTCAAAATGGCAGCAAGAAGGGACATGTGGCTAAAGCTTGGAATACAAATAAATTAAGAAAGCAATTTGCCACTTGTCAAATACATGGCAAACCAGCAATTAATGGACATGCTGAGGTAGTGCTAAGAAAATTTTCTGCTCTTTCTTTATATAATGAAGCTGTTAAGTTATTCCTTTAAAAATTCAATTTAAATCAGAACTCTAAAATATCTGGGACCCATCCAATCTCACTATTTTTTGTAGCTGAGTCGGCTCACCTAAAACTTGAGTCGACTCACCATAATGTTACGACCAATATATATATATATTATCTAAATGTCTCTTAACATATCAACTCATTCTACTTTAAATAGTCACCAACAATTCAACTTCAATGCCACTATTATCAATTCAATCTCTTAAGCAGTTTCTTCTTCAAATATCAAATAGATTTATATTTTATTAATGCTAATAATTAGAATTCAAATGCTCAAATATATCATGAATGTAATGCTATTCCATATATATATATATATATATATATATATATATATATATATATATATATATGTTGGGTGTAAAATCCCCCCAGCCGAAGTTCGTGTCCGGAGTGACCCCTCGGGGATTCTATAGGTAAACTTCGTCCGGACTCCGTCTCCAACTTCAACTGCAGACAAGCTTCGTCCGGACTCCTACGGGAGCCGGACTCCGTCTCCAACTTCAACTGCAGACAAGCTTCGTCCGGACTCCTACGAGAGCCGGACTCCGTCTCCAACTTCAACTGCAGACACGCTTCATCCGGACTCCTACGGGAGCCGGACTCCGTCTCCAACTTCGGCTGCAGACAAGCTTCGTCCGAACTCCTACGGGAGCCGGACTCCGTCTCCAACTTCAACTGCAGAAAAACTTCATCCGGACTCCTACGGGAGCCGGACTCCGTCTCCAACTTCGGCTGCAGACAAGCTTCGTTCGGACTCCTACGGGAGCCGGACTCCGTCTCCAACTTCAACTGCAGACAAGCTTCGTTCGGACTCCTACGGGAGCCGGACTCCATCTCCAACTTCAACTACAGACAAGCTTCGTCCGGACTCCTACGGGAGCCGGACTCCGTCTCCAACTTTGGCTGCAGACAAGCTTCGTCCGGACTCCTACGGGAGCCGGACTCCGTCTCCAACTTCGGCTGCAGACAAACTTCGTCCGGACTCCTACGGGAGCCGGACTCCGTCTCCAACTTCAACTGCAGACAAACTTCGTCCGGACTCCTACGGGAGCCGGACTCCGTCTCCAACTTCGGCTGTAGACAAGCTTCGTTCGGACTCCTACGGGAGCCGGACTCCGTCTCCAACTTCAACTGCAGACAAGCTTCGTTCGGATTTCTACGGGAGCCAGACTCCATCTCCAACTTCGGCTGCAGGCAAACTTCGTCCGGACTCCTACGGAAGCCGGACTTCGCCCTCGACTTTGATCGAAAGAAGACTCCGTCCGGACTCCTACGGGAGCCGGACTTCGTCTTCGACTTCGAACGCTGGTAAGCTCCGTCCGGACTCCTACGAGAGCCGGATTTCGCCTCTGACTTCAACTACAGGTAAACTTCGTCCGGACTCCTACGAGAGCTGGACTCCGTCTCCAACTTCGGCTGCAGGCAAACTTCGTCCGGACTCCTACGGCAGCTGGACTTCGCCCTCGACTTTGATCGAAAGAAGACTCCATCCGGACTCCTACGGGAGCCGAACTTCGTCCTCGACTTCGAACGCTGGTAAGCTCCGTCCGGACTCCTACGAGAGCCAAATTTCGCCTCTGACTTCAACTACAGGTAAACTTCGTCCGGACTCCTACGGAAGCCGGACTTTGTCTCCAACTTCGATTACAGACCGGACTCCTATGGGAGCCGAACTTCGTCCCCAACTTCGACTGCAGGAAGACCTCGTCCGAGCTCCTACGGGAGCCGGACTTCACCTCCAACTCCAGCTACAGACTGCAACCGAACTTCAGCCGACAAGTCTGGACCCCCTGGCAGGCCGCAGTAACGGCTACGATTCTGCTCCACTCCATGCGGTGGATCCTACACGGCTCCATTACTCCCTGGCAGGCCGCAGTAACGGCCACGATTCTGCTCTACTCCCTGCGGCAGATCCTGTGCGGTTCCACCACTCCCTGACGAGTCACGACAACGAACGCCGTTCCAGTCCCCGCAACTGATTCTACGTGGCGAGCCATGGTGACAGCCATGACTCCACTCCATTACTCTTCATGATAAATTTTTTCTGGCCCCGTACGGCCCACGACGAGGCGATCATAAACAGTCGCTATCAACCCGCTGCTCCCCCCATCTATAAAAGGGGACCCCAGATATGTTATTCTCTAAGCCCTCATTTTTACCTAGAAACTCTGCTAAAATTTTCGTTCGAGCACTCCATTCTTGTTGAGGCAGAGAACTGACTTGAGCGTCGGAGGGTCTTGCCGGAGCAACCCCACCTCCGGTTTAGACTTCTTTTGCAGGTCCCGACGGCGACCGCGACACCCTCGACTCCAGCTTCTCCGACGCAGGCAGATTTTGCACCAACAGGATTGGCGCTAGAGGAAGGGCCTGTGTCTTCGCAGTACCCTTGTTCTTAAAGGAGCGCTCAACGGGACCGCCCCCGGGCATCTTTTCCGACATCCTCTCCTCCTCCCTCCACTTGGTCTTTGCCCGATGCCTCCCTGCAAGGCGTCCATGTGACGATCCACGGCCTCCGCGGCCAGATCTCAGGCTCCAACCTCACCTCCAGTTTTTCAGCCTCCTCCTCCTCCTCCGGCAACGGCAGTTGGCACGGAGCAATTTGATCTGCTGGCACAGCAGGTCAGAGGCCTCACTGAAGCTGTGCAGACCATACAGCAGCAGCAGCAGCCGCAGGCATCAGTGTGCCTGGAAAGAGTGTCACCGGAATACCAGAATCCGGCGGTAGGGCGGGCCACTTGGGCCAGCCACCCCGTCTTTCCCGGAAAGACGAACCCGAGGGTGGAGAGCCCTAAGTCGGATCACGACTCCACCCCTGGAAGATCTCTACCCCCATTCTGCTAGAAGACCCTCGAGACCCGTAGTCGAGAGGATTTTCTGGACCGGAGGCTCCAGGAGATGAACCGACGGATCGAAGAACTCCGTCACGCTCCCTCCACTTATGGTGAGGATATTTGCACTGATCCTCCCTTTTCTCAAATGATCATGCAGGAATCGATCCCGCCAAACTTCAAACTCCCCCAGTTCGAAAGCTACGACGGGACTTCAGACCCGGTTGATCATCTGGAGGCCTTCCGGACGATGATGCTGCTTCATGGCACACCCGACGCCATTCTATGCCGAGCCTTCCCATCCACCTTGAAGGGAGCAGCGAGAAACTGGTACTCGATGCTGAAGTCGGGTACCATCTTTTCCTTCGATCAGATGAACCATCAATTTCTGGCCCATTTTGTCTGCAGCCGGCACCCTCGGAAGGGTTCGGAGTCCCTTATCAATATCAAGCAGAGGGAGGGGGAGTCCATTCGAGCCTACATCAATCGTTTCAATGTCGTCGCGCTGGAGGTTCGGAACTTGGACCAGTCGATAACAATGGCCGCTCTGAAGGGCGGCCTTCAGAAGAATGACCTTTTGTTCTCCCTGGAGAAGAAGTACCCCAGGGATTTTGCTGATCTGTTGGCTCGGGCCGAAGGGTACGTCCGAGCGGAAGAAGCCTTCAAAATGAAGGATGAGGAGACTGCGAGAGAACGGCAGGCGGGAGACTTGAGTAAGCCCGCAGTCGAAAAAGGGCCGAGAGAAGCTCGGCCACGTTCTCGAACTCCTCTCGGGCACAAGCGTGTCCGTACTCCTCCCCGGGTACGTAGGCAGAGAAGTCCGGACCGCGGAGTTCGGCGGAGTTCTCCACCGGGAAGATTCCGCAACTATGCCCCCCTCAATGCCTCAAAAACTCAGGTGCTGATGGAGGTCAGAGAGCAGCTCCCTAGGCCAGAGAGGATGCGCACACACCCCGAAAAGCGCAATCCCAACAAGTTCTGCCTCTACCATCACGATCACGGCACGACATGGAGGAATGCATCCAGCTTCGAGATGAGATCGAGGAGCTCATCCGACGAGGTCGGCTCGATAGGTTTATTCGACGCCGGCCTGAGGGTAGAGAAGATCGGCCAAGGGCCCTGCCGTAGCCCGAGCCGCCGAGGAGGGAAGAGCAATCCGGAGATCGGCCTCCAATCGGGATCATCAACTCCGTCGTCGGAGGACCCCAAAGGGGAGCAGACCTTCCACGACCACGGAACTCAGAAAGCCTATAAATGTATTACTAACGACTTTGCTTTGAATCAAAATTCCTTTTGACTTTGCATGTCTTTTCCTTTTGGCATGGACTTGTTACGACTGGGGATGACCCCTTCAAATAATTAAAACAAGGTCATATTAGGAACAGGAGGAGAATCTCGTCCTAACATGAGCAAAATGAAAGTCCGATTATTTTAAGATCGGAACGGGAGAGAGGCCCATATAACGGTCCTTGAGTGCCCCCATGGTCATGTTAGGAACAGGAGGAGAATCTCGTCCTAGCATGAGCAAAGTGAAAGTCTGATTATTTTAAGATCGGATCGGGAGAGAGACCCATATAACGGCCCTTGAGTGCCCCCATGATCATGTTAGGAACAGGAGGAGAATCTCGTCCTAGCATGAGCAAAGTGAAAGTCCAATTATTTTAAGATCGGATCAGGGGAGAGGCCCATATAACGGCCCTTGAGTGCCCCCATGGTCATGTTAGGAACAAGAGGAGAATCTCATCCTAGCATAAGCAAAGTGAAAGTCCGATTATTTTAAGATCGGATCGGGGGAGAGGCCCATATAACGGCCCTTGAGTGCCCCCAGGGCCATGTTAGGGACAGGAGGAGAACCTCGCCCTAACATAGGCAAAGTCAAAGGCCCGGTTTTTTTAGACCGGATGGGGAGAGAGGCCCTACAACGCCCTTACGCGCCCCCACAGCCATGTTAGGGACAGGAGGAGAACCTCGCCCTAACATAAGCAAAGTCAAAGGCCCGGTTCTTTTAGACCGGATGGGGGGAGAGGCCCTACAACGCCCTTATGCGCCCCCACAGCCATGTTAGGGACAGGAGGAGAACCTTGCCCTAACATGAGCAAAGTCAAAGGCCTGATTCTTTTAGACCGGATGGGGGGAGAGGCCCTACAAAGCCCTAATGTGCCCCCACAGCCATGTTAGGAACATGAGGAAAACTTCATCCTGACATGAGCAAAGTCGAAGACCCGATTCTTTTAGACCGGATGGGGGGAGAGGCCCTGCAACGCCCTAATGTGCCCCCACAGCCATGTTAGGGACAGGAGGAGAACCTCGTCCTAACTTGAGCAAAATCGAAAGTCTGGTTATATCTAGATCGGATGGGGGGAAGGGCCCAGCAACGCCCATATGTGCCCCTGCAGCCGCGTTAGAGACAGGTGGAGAACTTCGTCCTAACTAGAGCTGAAACCTGTTACGACAGAAATAGGGAAAGAACCTCACCCCGACATCAATTAAGGTCTGGTCATTCAAGACCAGATGAGAAAAATGGAGACCTTCCCAGCGGCCCCTTCGCAATAAGGCTCAGTCCCGACTCCTACGGGAGCCGGACTTCGCCCTCGACTTTGACCGCTGGTAAGCTCCGTCTGGACTCCTACGGGAGCCAGATTTTGCCTCTGACTTCAATTTCAGGTAGTCTCCGTCCGGACTCCCACGGGAGCTGGACTTCGCCCCGACTTCACCTACGGGAGCCGGACTCCCGTGGCCCCACCAAGAGCGGAGGAAAAATCCCACTCGAAAAAGGAAAAGGGGGGAGGGGTTAAGAAGGAAAGTGATGGACTACGTCAATGATGAATGAAAAACAAACAGCGTCAAAGATGCAAAGAATCCCGTCTCAGCAAGGATTGGGATTCTTATCAAGAACCCCAGCTCTCAAGGAAGCTCTCAACGCAAGCCCGAGATGACACGACTTCCTCAGGGTGACGGAAGCTCGGACCTCCGAGTCCGAGCCCTGATGGGGGGCATCAAACCCGAGCGGCCCCAGACAAATCTACGGCCATGGACGAAAAGGACAGATCGATACGATGGCAATCGGGTACCTCCGAACAACGCAAAGGCCGAAAAGAAGCTCGGCAAGCGATAATTTAACACATGAGTAAAAGAGGTAGCAAAAAATTCTCTTTTCATATTATTCATCAAATATACATTATAGAGCCATTAAGGTTGAGGGAGAAGGATAACTGAAAGGCGAGCCGACGTGACAACTACCGGTAACCTACGGACGACGTCAAAAAAAAAAAAGGAAAAGGAGAAAAAGAAGAAAATAAGAGAAATAGAGAGAAGGGAATACAACAATAACAATGGTAAAGGAAAGAAGTTCGGCAGACAACAATTCGACGCAAAGTGCGGACGAAGTAACAAAATCTCCTTCCCATTTTTCGATTAACAAGATGTACGTTACAAGACCCGGAGGGCCAGAAAAAGAAAACATTATTACAAGACTCGAAAGGGATACACCGGAGGCCACTTCAAGCTGTAGACTTCTCTTCCCGGTTCTGTCCTTCCCAACAGTATTTTCCAGTACGTGTGATAAGCCTCTTGGCTCTCGCCCCCCGTCTCGTTCCGCTCCATCTCCGAAATCTCAACCCTAGGGAGAAAAGGATGGGATAGAATTCAGGGAGCAGCAAAGGCAATGACAGCGGCGACGACGACCTGTTTCAAGATGAACCGGAGTTACCCCGGAGGCAGCGATGGCGTCGGAGATATGCGCCACCACCGTGTGCTCCACGACAACCACCGTCCTAGGTGTTCCGGCAAGGTCGGCATGCGCTACTTCCACCGTCCCCGCAACAAATTCTACTACCCCACCGTCAGCGCCGACCGCTTCTGGTCCCTCGACCCCGACGACATCAAGGATCCCACCACGGCTTGTGACGAAAGCTCTGCCCCCTTGACCGGTGTCGCCCCGTTCAGCTACTCCAAAATTCTCAGGCGGAACGCCTTCACCGGTTGTTCCCGTTATTAAACCCCTGTTATTGAAGGAATTCTCCCTCGAACCCCCTTTAAGGCGACAGGAACCCTCAGCGGTAGTTTGACAATCGGAGAACTCGCAGACTGCTGTTCTCCTTCTCGCACTCTTCCTAGTCCGTGGCATCCTCTTGAGATTGGCCTCCGGGGTGGAGACCCCGGCAGGGGAACCCCTCGGAGAGACTCGGGGGACTGGAGATGGTGGAGAGCCGACGGAGATGGTAAAGACCGGTGCGAAGGATGCTCGGAGTCGGAAGGGGCACCGATGGAGTGGCTGAGTGGCTAAGCTCTCAGGCGAAAGAAAGGTGTCAACCCTCAGGCGAAGTGAAGCCCCTGGAGGAAAGGCGGGGGCTTAAATAGGCAACGGAGCCTGGCGCAGTTATGGTGGCGGATGTCCCTAGGCCAACCAGTGCCCACCACATGTCCCCCTCACCGCGGTATAGGGTTGACCGTTCGTGGACTTTTATGGCGTGACGCTTAGGATCACGTCCTGATGGGAGTTCCGAAAAGACTCTTCGGGTCGCCCTAATCGAAAAAAAGCTCCAGCATGCGCGCATTAAATGCCAGGATTTTCGAGGGTGGTCGTGTGCAGAATTCAAGGAAACGACTTCGGCTGTGAAAATTTTCTGTACTTCCTCCGATCGAAACTCGAACTCGAAAGTAGGGGGACTGGTGTTGGGTGTAAAACCCCCCCCAGCCGAAGTTCGTGTCCGGAGTGACCCCTCGGGGATTCTATAGGTAAACTTCGTCCGGACTCCTACGGGAGCTGGACTCCGTCTCCAACTTCAACTGCAGACAAGCTTCGTCCGGACTCCTACGAGAGCCGGACTCCGTCTCCAACTTCAACTGCAGACAAGCTTCGTCCGGACTCCTACGGGAGTCGGACTCCATCTCCAACTTCGGCTGCAGACAAGCTTCGTTCGGACTCCTACGGGAGCCGGACTCCGTCTCCAACATCAACTGCAGACAAACTTCGTCTGGACTCCTACGGGAGCCGGACTCCGTCTCCAACTTCAGCTGCAGACAAGCTTCGTCCGGACTCCTACGGGAGTCGGACTCCGTCTCCAACTTCAATTGCAGACAAGCTTCGTCCGGACTCCTACGGGAGCCGGACTCCGTCTCCAACTTCAACTGCAGACAAGCTTCGTCTGGACTCCTATGGGAGCCGGACTCTGTCTCCAACTTCGACTGCAGACAAGCTTCATCCGGACTCCTACGGGAGCCGGACTCCGTCTCCAACTTCAACTGCAGACAAACTTCGTCCGGACTCCTATGGGAGCCAGACTCCGTCTCCAACTTCGGCTGCAGACAAGCTTCGTCCAGACTGCTACGGGAGCCGGACTTCGTCTCCAACTTCAACTGCAGACAAACTTCGTCCGGACTCCTACGGGAGCCGGACTCCGTCTCCAACTTTGGCTGCAGACAAGCTTCGTCCGGACTCCTACGGGAGCCGGACTCCATCTCCAACTTCAACTGCAGACAAGCTTCGTCCGGACTCCTACGAGAGCCGGACTCTGTCTCCAACTTCGGCTGCAGGCAAACTTCGTCCGGACTCCTACGGGAGCCGGACTTCGCCCTCGACTTTGATCGAAAGAAGACTCCATCCGGACTCCTACGGGAGTCAGACTTCGTCCTCGACTTCGAACACTGGTAAGCTCTGTCCGGACTCCTACGAGAGCCAGATTTCGCCTCTGACTTCAACTACAGGTAAACTTCGTTCGGACTCCTACGAGAGCTGGACTCCATCTCCAACTTCGGCTGCAGGCAAACTTCGTCCAGACTCCTACAGGAGTCGGACTTCGCCCTCGATTTTGATCGAAAGAAGACTCCGTCCGGACTCCTACGGGAGCCGGACTTCGTCCTCGACTTCGAACGCTGGTAAGCTCCGTTCGGACTCCTACGAGAGCCGAATTTTGCCTCTGACTTCAACTATAGGTAAACTTTGTCCGGACTCCTACGAAAGTCGGACTCCGTCTCCAACTTCGACTGCAAATCAGACTCCTACGGGAGCCAGACTTCGTCCCCAACTTCAACTGCAGGAAGACCTTGTCCGAGCTCCTACAGGAGCCAGACTTCGCCTCCAACTCCAGCTACAGACTCCAATCGAACTTCAGCCGACAAGTCTGGACCCCCTGGCAGGCCGCAGTAACGGCCACGATTCTGCTCCACTCCCTGCGGTGGATCCTACGTGGCTCCATTACTCCCTGGCAGGCCGCAGTAACGGCCACGATTCTGCTCCACTCCCTGCGGTGGATCCTGTGCAGTTCCACCACTCCCTGACGAGTCATGACAACGGACGCCGTTCCACTCCCCGCAACTGATTCCACATGGCGAGCCATGGTGACAGCCACGACTCCACCCCATTACTCTTCATGATAAATTTCTCCTGATCCCGTACAGCCCACGATGAGGCGATCATAAACAGTCACTATCAACCCGCTGCTCCCCCCGTCTATAAAAGGGGACCCCAGATATGTTATTCTCTAAGCCCTCATTTTTACCTAGAAACTCTACTAAAGTTTTCGTTCGAGCACTCCATTCTTGTTGAGGCAGAGAACTGATTTGAGCGTCGAAGGGTCTTGCCAGAGCAACCCCACCTCCGATTTAGACTTCTTTTGCAGGTCCCGATGGCGACCGCGACATCCTCGACTCCAGCTTCTCCGATGCAGGAAGATTTTTGCACCAACAGGATTGACGCTAGAGGAAGGGCCTGTGTCTTCGCAGTACCCTTATTCTTAAAGGAGCGCTCAATGGGACCGTCCTCGGGCATCTTTTTCGACATCCTCTCCTCCTCCCTCCACTTGGTCTTTGCCCGATGCCTCCCCGCAAGGTGTCCACGCGACGATCCACGGCCTCCGCGGCCAGATCTCAGGCTCCGACCTCACCTCCAGTTTTCCAGCCTCCTCCTCCGGCAACGATAGTTGACGCGGAGCAATTTGATCTGCTGGCACAGCAGGTCAGAGGCCTCACTGAAGCTGTGCAGGCCATACAGCAGTAGCAGCAGCCGCAGGCATCAGTGCACCTGGAAAGAGTGTCACCGGAACACCAGAATTCGGCGGTAGGGTGGGCCACTTGGGCCAGCCGCCCCGTCTTTCCCGGAAAGACGAACCCGAGGGTGGAGAGCCCTCAGTCAGATCACGACTCCACCCCTGGAAGATCTCTACCCCCATTCTGCCAGAGGACCCTCGAGACCCGTAGTCGAGAGGATTTTCTGGATCGGAGCCTCCAGGAGATGAACCAACGGATCGAAGAACTCCGCCACGCTCCCCCTGCTTATGGTGAGGATATTTGCACTGACCCTCCCTTTTCTCAAATGATCATGCAGGAATCGTTCCCGCCAAACTTCAAACTCCCCCAGTTCGAAAGCTACGACGGGACTTCGGACCCGGTTGATCATCTGGAGGCCTTCCGGACGATGATGCTGTTTCATGGCGCACCCGACGCCATTCTATGCCGAGCCTTCCCATCCACCTTGAAGGGAGTGACGAGAAACTGATACTCGATATTGAAGTCGGGTACCATCTTTTCCTTCGATCAGATGAGCGACCAATTTCTAGCCCATTTTGTCAGCAGCCGACGCCCCCGGAAGGGTTCGGAGTCCCTCATCAATATCAAGCAGAGGGAGGGAGAGTCCATTCGAGCCTACATCAACCGTTTCAATGTCGTCGCGCTGGAGGTCCGAAACTTGGACCAGTTGGTAGCAATGGCCGCTCTGAAGGGCGGCCTTCTGAAGAATGACCTTTTGTTCTCCTTGAAGAAGAAGTACCCCAGGGATTTTGCTGATCTGTTGGCTCGGGCCGAAGGGTACGCCCGAGTGGAAGAAGCCTTCAAAATGAAGGATGAGGAGACTGCGAGAGAACAGCAGGCGGGAGACTCGAGTAAGCCCGCAGTCGAAAAAGGGCCGAGAGAAGCTCGGCCACGTTCTCGAACTCCTCCCGGGCACAAGCGTGTCCATACTCCTCCTCGGGTACGTAGGCAGAGAAGTCCAGACCACAGAGTTCGACGGGGCTCTCCACCGGAAAGATTTCGCAACTATGCCCCCCTCAATGCCTCGAAAACCCAGGTGCTGATGGAGGTCAGAGAGCAGCTCCCTAGGCCAGAGAGGATGCGCACACACCTCGGGAAGCGCAATCCCAACAAGTTCTGCCTCTACCATCGTGACCACGGCCACGACACGGAGGAATGCATCCAGCTCCGAGACGAGATCGAGGAGCTCATCCGACGAGGTCGACTCGATAGGTTCATTCGACGTCGGTCTGAGGGTAGAGAAGATCGGCCAAGGGCCCTGCCACAGCCCGAGCCACCGAGGAGGGAAGAGCAACCCGGAGATCGGCCTCCAATCGGGATCATCAACTCCGTCGTCGGAGGACCCCAAGGGGGAGCAGACCTTCCACGACCACGAGACTCGAAAAGCCTGTAAATGTATTACTAACGACTTTGCTTTGAATAAAAATTCCTTTCGACTTTGTATGTCTTTTCCTTTTGGCATGGACTTGTTACGACTGGGGATGACCCCTTCAAACAATTAAAACAAGGTCATGTTAGGAACAGGAGGAGAATCTTGTCCTAACATGAGCAAAATGAAAGTCCGATTATTTTAAGATCGGATCGGGGGAGAGGCCCATATAACGGCCCTTGAGTGCCCCCATGGTCATGTTAGGAACAGGAGGAGAATCTCATCCTAGCATGAGCAAAGTAAAAGTCTGATTATTTTAAGATCGGATCGGGGGAGAGGCCCATATAACGGCCCTTGAGTGCCCCCATGATCATGTTAGGAACAGGAGGAGAATCTCGTCCTAGCATGAGCAAAGTGAAAGTTCGATTATTTTAAGATCGGATCGGGGGAGAGGCCCATATAACGGCCCTTGAGTGCCCCCATGGTCATGTTAGGAGCAGGAGGAGAATCTCGTCCTAGCATGAGCAAAGTGAAAGTCCGATTATTTTAAGATCGGATCGGGGGAGAGGCCCATATAACGGTCCTTGAGTGCCCCCGGGGCCATGTTAGGGACAGGAGGAGAACCTCGCCCTAACATAGGCAATGTCAAAGGCCCGGTTCTTTTAGACCGAATGGGGGGAGAGGCCCTACAACGCCCTTACGCGTCCCCACAGCCATGTTAGGGACAGGAGGAGAACCTCGCCCTAACATGAGCAAAGTCAAAGGCCCGGTTCTTTTAGACCGGATGGGGGGAGAGGCCCTACAACGTCCTTATGCGCCCCCACAGCCATGTTAGGGACAAGAGGAGAACCTCGCCCTAGCATGCGCAAAGTCAAAGGCCCGATTTGATAAGCACAATCAAGGTAGAGATCAACAGGTTTGATAGAAAAAAATAATTTCTTCTTATAGCAGATAAGTGTGAAGAATGTGCTCATCCAGTAAAGGTTGATCGATGCTCTCTTATGCGAGGAGAAGCCGACTACCATAGAGGTACAAGATTGGAGATGGCTCCAGATGCAGAAGGTGAGTATGATCTGCTTGTACCTAGTGGATGAGATGGTGATCCATGTGCTTAGCGAAACTTTTCTGATGATGCTGTGGTCGAAACTCGAGGAGTTGTACATGGCGAAGTCTCTCACTAACATCCTCTTCCTCTGGAGGCAGTTCTACCAGCTACAGATGACTGAGGGATAGAACGTGTAGGAGTATCTCAGTCACTTTCAGAAGATCCTCACCGACCTCCTCAGTATTGGCGAAAAAGTTAAGGAGAAGACTAGGGTGCTGGTCTTGCTAGCGTCGTTTCTTTCTTCGCATGAGTCTTTGGTGACTGCTCTTCTAGTGAGAAATAGCACCATCAAGATGGATGAGATCACCATGGTGATTCTCCAGAATGAGGTTCTCAAGAGGGAGAATCCAGCTTCGAGCTCAGGCGGCAGCTCAGCTTTGGTGATTTTTGAAGGAGTAGGAGGTGGCAGACAAAGCGATAGGGGATCACGACGAGGATGGTCCAAGTCCAGGATGAGAGACTTGAGCAAGACCAGATGTTATCGATGTGATGAGTTGGGGCATCTAGCCAGAGATTGCCCTTAACTCAGGGATCAGACGAGGGCTACTATAGTGACAGCCAATAGCGAGTCAGAGGATGATATCCTGGAGATATCTGATGAGATATCTACTTCTTTTCAGTAATAAATTTTAGATTCTGCATGCACCTATCATGTATATTGCAAAGAGGAGTAGTTTGACTCTCTAGAGAGTTGTGGGGGAACTATTTATCTACTGGATGGATCAAGCTGTGCGATCAGAGGCATCGGGACGGTCAGCTGGAGGACACATGATGATGTAGTGAGGAGATTGAGAGAGATCCGATATATATCCGATTTCAGACGGAATCTTATCTCACTGAACAGACTGGATTCGTGAGGCTATAGGACAATAGCTGGTAGAAAAATCTTAACGGTATTGCACAACAATAGGATTATTCTAGAGGAGAAGAAGAGGACGAGAGGATATTACTACTTGGTAGGGAGCCTAGTGCGAGGTGGAGCTTCAGGAGCCAGGAGGAGCCTAGAGCAAGGTGGAGCTCCAGGTGGAGGTGGATCGGATACTAGATGGGAGACTCGAGAGGATGAGAGACGATGTCACAGAGTAAAGTTTCTATTACCATAGGAGGCTTCTTCGAGCAGATCTTTGGTCAGAGTAGACATAGCCCATGATTGAGGTGGGATCGAGCGGCTTGGCTCGACTTCCATGTTTGTCCATCCATGAGATAGCAGGCATACCTTAGGGCGTGGGGGTGAGACGGATCACAGGCTCTCAGAGATAGGTAGGGTTCAAATATCAAGTAGAGATGGAGATTGTTGAGATTTGATACCTCAAGATTTGATCCATATTGAGCTCACAATAAGGTCTAGAACGACGAACGAAGTCCAACGAGTCCAAGAACAACCCAAATAAAATCTATACAGCAAAGATACACGTGAAAGAAGCTCGGAGCAGGTGGCACGATGCACAAGGCAGTAGAGGCCGATGGTGGTGCAGTCGGGCCTGATAGATGCATGTGTGCATGCAGACGCGTGTAGCCCAGTGTGTGGGCCGGCCCAATATGGGCGCCTAGGCCCAGTGCCCTACACGATCCATCGTGGACCTAGGGTGCTGGGCAGTCCATGGAGGCTGCGTGGATCGATCACACAGTCCACGCATAGTCCACTAACATTTTTGTACGATCCGATGGCTCTGGAGTGAGTCATTCATGATCGAATGGCTGAGGATGATTTCGGACATGATCAGGCTTGATCTGAGGCTATAGTGAATGATCGAACAGCTCTGGTGCAAGTCGATCATGATCGGACAATTATAGATGGTTCTAAGATTAATTGAGACTCAATATTCCTAGTGTAACGGTATTTTTGAGATTTTAGATCCTATATAGCTTCGATTGACGAGCCATTTATCATGTTGGATATCTGGTGACATCCTGAAGGTGTAGAAAGATTTTAAAAAAAAAATTAAAGAGCTTTTGTGAGGATTTTGTGGCTTCTTATTGAGAGATCTTGTACAAGGATTGAGTGGTGAGTTTCTCTTGTATTGGTTGTATTTTATTCTCTCATAGTAAAGCTTGCACGCCTCGTGGAGGTAGGCTTGAGGTCGATCTACATATTTGTATTGTATTTCTTGTTTTGTTTCTTCTTTCTTCTTGCTACACCGTGTGGTACCGGATTCTGCATAATGGAACATATTATGAATCTGAGCAAGTTCTGATGGTAGTGCCAACTGATACGCTACTAACCCCATATGCTCTATTATCTCATATGGCCCAATATATCTTGGACTCAATTTTTTTGTTTTCCAAACCGTAATATACCTTTCCAAGGAGAGACTTTAAAGAATACCTTGTCACCCACACTGAAAACCACATCTCTGTGTTTTGGATCTGCATAGCTTTTTTGTCGGTCTTGCGCTGCCTTCAATCTTTTCCTAATTAATCTGACCTAATTAGCTATAATCTGCACAATCTCTAGATCTAAGAGTTTTCTTTCCCTTTCTTCATCCCAACACACCAAAGTTCTGTATTTCTACCATATAAAGCTTCATATGGTACCATACCTATGCTGAAGTGATAGTTGTTGTATGCAAACTCTATTAGTGACAAATATTCATCCCAACTGTCTGAAAATTCCATAACACATATCTATAATATATCTTCCAAAGCTTGAATAGTTCTCTCTGAATGTCCATCAGTCTGTAGATGGAAAGCAATACTGAAATTTAATTTGGTACCCAAAGTCTTTTGCAAATATGATCAGAATCATGAAGTGAATCTAGAATCTCTATCAGATATAATTGAAATAGGAACTCCATGTCTGCTAATAACCTCATCAACATATAGCTTTGCCAATCTGTTCAGTGCGAAAGTATCTTGATAAGGAGAAAGTGAGCTTAGTTAACCTGTCAACAATCATCCATATTGCATCATTATCCTTCTTTGTTTTTGGAAGACCCAAAACAAAATCTATTGTGATGTACTCCCACTTCCATTCAGGAATAGGAAGTGGATGCAACTTTTCAAATGGACCTTGATGTTCTGTCTTTATTTGTTGGCACACCAAACTTCTGGACACATATTCAGCTATCTCTCTCTTCATACCACTCTACCAATAACTTTGCTTAATAGTTCGGTACATTTTGGTGCTTCCCAGATGCATGGTATAAGCTGAACAATGGGTTCTTTCATTATCTACTTTTTAAGATTCCCTACCTCTAGAACACATACAAGATTCCTATATATTAAAGTACCATCATTCTTAACCATGAAATCTGCTCGAGATCCATTCTGAACAGCATCTACAATCTTCATTAATTGAGGATCTTGATTTTGAATTTTATGTATCTCATCAACCAATGTAAGTCTGATCCAAAAATTTGCTAATAAAGTTCTAGAATCTCTCACTGACAATTCGGCATCCAATGCCCTCAACTCCACCATCAATGGCAAATACATGGCCTTAATATGAAACAAAGTGATTGTGGACTTTTGGCTCAATGCATCCACTACCACATTAGCCTTTTCAGGATGATAATCAATTATGCAGTCATAATCTTTGATAAGCTCGATCCACCTCCGCTATCCAAGATTCAACTCCTTCTGGGTTAGTAGATACTTTAAACTCTTATGATCCATGAATATTTGATATTTCTCCCCATATAGATAATTTCTTCATATTTTAAGAGCAAATATAACTACAGCAAGCTCTAAATCATGGGTAGGGTAATTCAACTTATGTGGTCTAAGCTATCGAGAAGCATAAGCAATTATCTTTTCATGCTGCATCAACATACAATCCAAATCTTTGCGGGAAGCATCATTGTATATAACATAACCTCTACCACTAGAAAGAAGAGTATAAGTACTGGAGCTATGGTCAAACATTTCTTCAATTCATCAAAACTTTTTTGGCATTCATCAGTCCACTCATACTTAATATTCTTCCTAAGTAATTTTGTCATTGGAGATGCAATAATTGAAAAATTTTCAACAAAGTTCGATAATAACCTATCAAACCCAAAAACCTTCTCATCTCTGTCGAACTAGTGGGCGGCTCTCAATTCACAATGGCGCTAATTTTCTATGGATCTACCAATATACCCTCTGTCGAAATCATATGGTCGAGAAAAACTACTTTATCTAGTCAAAACTCACTTTTGCTCAACTTAGCATACAACTGTTTCTCTCAAAGTATTTGTCAAACAATTCTCAAGTATTCTTTATATTCTATTTTATCTCTAGAGTATATCAGTATATCATCAATAAAGATAACTACAAATCTATCTAAATACTGCTGAAACACCCAATTCATCAAACCCATAAAAGCTGCTGGAACATTTGTCAAACCAAATGACATTACTAAAAATTCATAAAGGCCATATCTGATTCGAAATGCTATCTTTGATACATTCTCTTCTCTGATCTTAAGTTGATGGTATCCTAATTTGAGATCTATTTTTGAAAATGCTCTAACTCCTTGGAGCTAATCAAACATATCATCAAAATATGGTAGCAGATAATTATTCCAGATGGTCACCTTAATAAGCTATCGATAATCAATACACAATCTCATGGTGCCGTCTTTCTTTTTAACAAATAACACTGGAGCTCCCCAAGGTGAAATACTTGGGTTGATAAACCTCTTGTCCAACAACTCTTGCAACTGTCTTAAGCTCTTTTAGTTCTATCAGAGCCATTTTATATGATGTTCTAGATATCGGTCTAGTCCTCGGAATCAAGTCAATGCCAAACTCAATCTCTCTATCTGATGGCAACCCTTGAAATTCTCTAAAAAAATATCTGAAAACTCACAAACCACTGAAATGTTTGCTAGATTCGACTTGTTTTCTTCTGTATTAATTACACATGCTAGATAAGCTTCACATCATTTTCTGAGTAATTTATTAGCTATCAAGGTTGAAATTACACATGAGGAAAGTATACGACGTTCCCCCAAGAAACATACCTCTCTACTATCTAGAATCTGAAAATCACTTCTTTTCTAAAATAATCTATCTTTGCTCTGCGTACAGATAACCAATCCATACCCAGAATAACATCAAAATCATGCATATCTAAGAGAATCAAATCTACCACTAACTCATGCTCACCTACTCGGATCGAACAATCTCTGTATCCTGATCTGCGACAAATGACTCTCCTACTGGTATAGATACTACTAAACTACAATTTGATTGACTCAAACTCTTGTTGGCATACATGAAAAATGTAGGTGACAGATATGAATGTGTGGACTCAGGGTCAATCAATATATATAGATCATGATTAAATATGGACAACGTACATATCACCACATCAGGAGTAGCCTGCACCTCCTACCTAGTCATGGCGAACACTCTTGCTTCGGCACTTGATCTGCCTGGTATATCATTCTACCTATTAGTATTATTCCCCACCTGATTTGCTTGTACATTAGTATGTAATAATCATTTTTAGCTTGGAATCCTTATGGAGCATTTGGCCTTGGTGGAAGACCACTAGCTTGAGCATTCTTAGGACAATCCCTTCTTTGATGACCCATTTGACCACATCAGAAACATCCTTTGAATCCCTTTCTGCATTTCCTAGAATGAAACTTTCCATCATTATTACATTAAGGGACCCAGCTTAGTGAAGTAGTAATTGGACTGGCACCCCATTAGAGCTGCCCTGATTCTCCCTTGCTCCAATCACCCTACTTCCTGCTGGTTGTGACACAAATCTCTATTCTATCCTCTTCTATTCTGAACTGATAAAAGCAAAAGAATCCATGCCTGACTCTACTGATGCTCTGAAACTCTAATTGGACTATCCAAAAATATTAACATTCTTTGATGGCTGATTTCCCACTATACCCATGGAGAAACTCTACATACTTCTCTTGCCTCTTTCCTGCCTACGGCCAGAGAATTCTTTCTCAATCTCTTCCATCCTGATGGCTCCCACAATTAACTCTACAAAACTACCATAATTGTGCATCTTCATCTTTGCCTTGATGTCGAGGCGCAACCCATCTTGAAACAGTCGATATTTTTTTTCTTATCTGCTATGAATGTTGGAGCAAAGTGACAGTTTAGTAAACTTAGCTTCATAATCAACTACTATTATTTTCTCTTGTGTCAAACTGAAGAATTCTCTTTTCTTCTGATCCTGATATACAGTTGAGTAATATTGCTGGTAGAATTTTTTTCTTAAATCATTTCAAGAAATAACAAAACCCTATTTGCTGCCTGTCGATGTAAGATTTCCACCGATGTCAAGTTCGATCTTCTAATAGAAAAGTGGCAATGCTCAATTTTTGCTCATCAGTGCTCTTCTTTAATGCAAACACCCTCTCTATTCTCTGAAACTAATTTTCTACCTCTATTGGATCTATAATATCCTAAAATTCTATTTTTCCTAATTTGCTAGCCCTTTCAAAATTTCTTTCTCTGTCTGCACTTCGAGATTGAAAACTAAAAGCAGTAGTTACAGCAGTAGCAATAGCCTAAGTGATTATACCTATCAATTTCTGTAATCCAAAAATGGATGCCTATGTCTATGTTGGAGGTGCTGATGTTGATGAAATGGATGGAGAATCATGAACATGATCATGCAACTGTGAACCCTCTATCTCTACCCTCGGGACAGCAGATAAGGCACAAGATGATGTTCTATGAGGTTGGCCATCCCTATTGTTGGTGCAAAAATCTGCTTACGCCGGAGAAGCTGGAGTCGAGGGAGTCGCGATCGCCGCCGGGACCTGCAAAAGAAGTCTAAACCGAAGGTGGGGTTGCTCCGGCAAGACCCTCCGATGCTCAAGTCAGTTCTCTGCCTCAACAAGAATGGAGTGCTCGAACGAAAATTTTAACAGAGTTTCTAGGTAAAAATGAGAGCTTATTGAATAACGTATATGGGGTTCCCCTTTTATAGGTGGAGGGGGCAACAAATTGATAGTGACATCTGAAACCGTCGGGTCATGGGCCGCCCAGGGCCAGGAGGAATTTATTGCGGAGGGTAGTGGAGCGGGATCGTGGCTATCGCTGTGGCTCGCCACGTGGAATCAATTACGGGGAGTGGAGTGGTGTCCGCTGTCGTGACTCGTCAGGGAGTGGTGGAATCGCACAGAATCCACTGCAGGGAGTGGAGCAGAGTCGTGGCCATTAATACGGCCTGTCAGGGAGTAATGGAGCTACGCAGGGTCCACCGCAGAGAATGGAGCAAAATCGTGACCGTTAATACGGCCTGTCAGGGACTAATAGAGCTACACAGGGTCCGCCGCAGGGAGTGGAGCAGAGTCGTGGCCACTAATACGGCCTGTCAGGGGGTCCGGACTCATCGGCCGAAGTTCGGTTGGAGCCGGTGGTGAGGTCCGGGTAGGGGTTTGGGCGAGGTCTTCCTGCAGTCAGAATAGAAGATGGAGTCTGACTCTTGTAGAAGTCTGGATGCAGTCTACTTGCAGTAGCAGTTGCGGACGGAGCCCGGCTCCCGTAGGAGTCCGGGCGGAGTCTTCCTTGCAGTAGCAGTTGCGGATGGAGCCCGGCTCCCGTAGGAGTTCGGACGGAGTCTTCCTTGCAGTAGCAGTTGCAGACGGAGCCCGACTCCCGTAGGAGTCCGAACGGAGTCTTCCTTGCAATAGCAGTTGCGGACGGAGCCCGACTCCCACAGGAGTCCGGGCGGAGTCTTCCTTGCAGTAGCAGTTGCGGATGAAGCCCGGCTCCCGTAGGAGTCTGGACTGAGTTTTCCTTGCAGTAGCAGTTGTGGACGGAGCCCGGCTCCCGTAGGAGTCCGGGCGGAGTCTTCCTCGCAGTAGCAGTTGCGGACGAAGTCCGGCTCCCGTAGGAGTCCGGGTGGAGTCTTCCTCGCAGTAGCAGTTGCGGACAGAGCCCGGCTCCCGTAGGAGTCCGGGTGGAGTCTTCCTCGCAGTAGCAGTTGCGGACGGAGCCCGGCTCCCATAGGAGTCCGGGCGGAGTCTTCCTCGCAGTAGCAGTTGCGGACGGAGCCCGGCTCCCGTAGGAGTCTGGGCGGAGTCTTCCTCGCAGTAGCAGTTGCGGACGGAGCCCGGCTCCCGTAGGAGTCTGGGCGGAGTCTTCCTCGTAGTAGCAGTTGCGGACGGAGCCCGGCTCCCGTAGGAGTCCGGGCGGAGTCTTCCTCGCAGTAGCAGTTGCGGATGGAGCCCGGCTCCCGTAGGAGTCCGGGCGGAGTCTTCCTTGCAGTAGCAGTTGCGGATGGAGCCCGGCTCCCGTAGGAGTCCGGGCGGAGTCTTCCTTGCAGCAGCAGTTGAGGACGGAGCCCGGCTCCCGTAGGAGTCCGGGCGGAGTCTTCCTCGCAGCAGCAGTTGCGGACGGAGCCCGGCTCCCGTAGGAGTCCGGGTGGAGTCTTCCTTGCAGTAGCAGTTGAGGACGGAGCCCGGCTCCCGTAGGAGTCCGGGCGGAGTCTTCCTTGCAGTAGTAGTTGAGGACGGAGCCCGGTTCCCGTAGGAGTCTGGATGGAGGTTTCCTCGCAGTAGCGATTGCGGATGGAGCCCGGCTCCCGTAGGAGTTCGGGCGGAGTCTTCCTTGCAGTAGCAGTTGCGGACAGAGCCCGACTCCCGTAGAAGTCCGGGCGGAGTCTTCCTTGCAGTAGCAGTTGCGGATGGAGCCCGGCTCCCGTAGGAGTCCAGGCGGAGTCTTCCTTGCAGTAGCAGTTGCGGACGGAGACCGGCTCCTGCAGGAGTCCGGGCGGAGTCTTCCTTGCAGTAGCAGTTGCGGACGGAGCCCGGCTCCCGTAGGAGTCCGGGCGGAGTCTTCCTCGCAGTAGCAGTTACGGATGGAGCCCGGCTCCCGTAGGAGTCCGGGCGGAGTCTTCCTTGCAGTAGTAGTTGAGGACGGAGCCCGGCTCCCGTAGGAGTCCGGGCGGAGTCTTCCTCGCAGTAGCAGTTGTGGACGGAGCCCGGCTCCCGTAGGAGTCCGGGCGGAGTCTTCCTCGTAGTAGCAGTTGTGGACGGAGCCCGGCTTCCGTAGGAGTCCGGGCGGAGTCTTCCTTGCAGTAGCAGTTGCGGACGGAGCCCGGCTCCCGTAGGAGTCCGGGCGGAGTCTTCCTTGCAGTAGCAGTTGCGGATGAAGCCCGGCTCCCGTAGGAGTCCGGGCGGAGTTCACCAACAGTAGTCGAAAGTACAGAGGGTCGATCCCGCCAAGAACTTCGGCCCAGGGAATTTTATACCCAACGCCAGTCCCCCCACTTTCGAGTTTGAATTTCGAATGAAGTACGGAGAGGTTGGTGCAGCCGAAGTTCTCCCCCTGACGTCCACGCGCAACCATCCTCGGATATGTCGGCATTTAATGCGTGCATGCTGGAGCCCTTTTTTCGATTAGGGCGATCCGAAGAGTCTCTTCGGAACCCCTACCAGGACGTGATCCCAAGCGTCGCGCCATGAAAGTTTGCGAACAGTCAACCCTCGGTAGCGGCGAGTGGGACACCCGGGACCGTGGTGAGCACCGGTTGGTCTAGGTACACTCGCCACCATAATTGCGCTGATATCCGCTGCCTATTTAAACCCCCCACCCTTCCTTCGGGGGCTTTACCTCATCTGAAGGATGACACCTTTCCTTCGCCTAAGAGCTTAGCTACTCAGCCACTCCATCGGTGCCCCTGCCAACTCCGAGCGTCCTCCACACCGGTCTTTGCCGTCTCTCTGTCGTCTCCAGCCCCCCGATTCCTCTCTAAGGGGTGCCCCCGCCAGGGCCTCTGCCTCGGAGGCCATCCTCAAGAGGATGTCACGGGCTTGGAGGAGGGCAAGGAGGAAAACAACAGTCTGCGAGTTCTCCGGTCATCGAGCGGCCGCTGAAGATTCCCGTCGCTTCAAAGGGGGCTCGAGGGAGAATTTCTTCAACAACAGGGGTTTAATAATGGGGACAGCCGGTGAAGGCATTCTGCCTGAGAATTTCGGAGTAGCAAGATGGGGGTGACACCGGTCAAGAGGGCAGAGCTGTCATCACAAGCTGTGGCGGGATCCTTGATGTCGTCGGGGCTGAGGGACCAGAAGCGGTCGGCGTCGACGGTGGGGCAGTAAAACTTGTTGCGGGGATGGTGGAAGTAGCGCGTGCCGACCTTGCCGGAACACTTAGGACGGTGGTTGTCATGGAGCATTCGGTGATGGCGCATATCTCTGGCGCCATTGCTGCCTCCGGGGTAACTCCGGTTCTTCTTGAAACAGGTCTTCATCGCCGCTGCCGTGGCCTTACTGCCCCCTGGAATCTATCCCATCCTTTTCCCCCTAAGGTTGGAATTTCGGAGGTGGAGCGGAACAAGGTGGGGACGAGAGCCGATAGGCTTGTCACACGCACTGGGAAACGTGGCTGGGAAGGACAGAAATGGGAAGAGAAGTTTGCAGCATGAAATGGCCTCTGGTGTATCCCTTCCGAGCCGTGTACTTGAGCCCTGTAATAATGTATTCTTTTTCGGCCCTCCGGGTCTTGTAACGTACATCTTGTTAGTCGAAAAATGAAGAGGTGATTTTGTTATCTTGTCCGTACTTTGCGTCGAATCGTTGTCTGCCGAACTTTTCCTTTGCCGTTGTTATTGTTGTATTCCCTTCTCCTCCCTTCTTTTTTTTTCTTTTTCGCTTGGAATTTTTCCTCCGCTTTTGGGGAGGCTACGGGAGTTCGGCTCCCATAGGCGAAGTCGGGGCGTAGTGTGGCTCCCGTGGGAGTCCGGGCGGTGTCTTCCTGCAATTAAAGTCAGGTGCGAAGTCCGACTCCCGTAGGAGTCCGGACGGAGCTTTCCAGTAGTTGAAGTTGGCGACGGAGCCCGGCTCCCATTGGAGTCCGGGCGGAGCTTACCAGTAGTTGAAGTTGGCGATGGAGCCCGGCTCCCGTAGGAGTCCGGACGGAGCTTACCAGCAGTTGAAGTTGGCGATGGAGCCCGGCTCCCGTAGGAGTCCGGGCGGAGTCTTCCTCGTGAGGGGGCCGTTGGGGAAAGCCCCCCCTTTTTCTCTTCTGGCCTTCGAACGATCGGACTTTAGATTGACGTCGGGACGAGGTTCTTCTCCCATTCCTGTCGTGATAGGTTTCAGCTCTGGTTAGGACGGGGTCCTCCTTTTGTCTCTAGTAGGGCTGTGGGGTCGCGTATGGGCGTTGTAGGGCCTCTCCCCTCATCCGGTCTAAAGGGAATCGGGCCTTCGACTTTGCTCGAGTTAGGGCGAGGTTCTCCTCTTGTCCCTAACAGGGCTGTGGGGGCGCGTACGGACGTTGTAAGGCCTCTCCCCCCATCCGATCTAAAGGGAACCGGGCCTTCGACTTTGCTCAAGTTAGGGCGAGGTTCTCCTCCTGTCCCTAACAGGGCTGTGGGGGCGCGTACGGGCGTTGTAGGACCTCTCCCCCCATCCGGTCTAAAAGAAACCGGGCCTTCGACTTTGCTTAAGTTAGGGCGAGGTTCTCCTCCTGTCCCTAACAGGGCTGTGGGGGCGCGTACGGGCGTTGTAGGGCCTCTCCTCCCATCCGGTCTAAAGGAAACCGGGCCTTCGACTTTGCTCAAGTTAGGGCGAGGTTCTCCTCCTGTTCCTAACAGGGCTGTGGGGGCGCGTACGGGCGTTGTAGGGCCTCTCCCCCCATCTGGTCTAAAGGGAACCGGGCCTTCGACTTTGCTCAAGTTAGGGGAGGTTCTCCTCCTGTCCCTAACAGGGCTGTGGGGGCGCGTACGGGAGTTGTAGGGCCTCTCCCCACATCCGGTCTAAAGGAAACCGGGCCTTCAACTTTGTCGAGACGAGGTTTCCCTCTCGCTTCCGAGATAATTTGTTTGGATTGTCCTGTGGATGTAGGATAGTGCCAAAGACATGTAGATGTACAACTTTTAGTTAAAATGAAGTTATTGGTAGTACATTCGTAAGTTCTTCGAGCTCCATGGTCGCGGGAGGTCGGCTCCTCCGAGCTCCTTAAGATAATAAGTTTCGGGCCGAACTACTTCTTTGACCTCATATGGGCCTTCCCAGTTAGGGGCAAGCTTTCCTTGATCCTGAGGCTGCGAGACAGCGGTTCGTCGAAGCACTAGATCTCCTGCTCTGAAGACTTTGTTCTTGACCTGGACGTTGTAGTATCGAGCGACTTTCTGTCTGTAGGCTGCCATTCGAACCTGAGCTATCTCCCGTCTTTCTTCCAGCAGGTCGAGGTTGGCTTTAAGACTTTGCGAATTTTGATGTTCGTCGAATGCTACGACTCACGCCGACGGGAGTTTAAGCTCAATTGGGATGACGGCCTCCGTACCGAAGGCCAAAGCAAAGGGGGTTTCCCCTGTGGACAGCCTTTGGGTAGTTCGATACGCCCACAGCACATGATAAAGTTCGTCCATCCAGGTTCCTTTCGCCTTTTCGAGCCTTGTCTTAATCCCCTGCAAAAGGGTTCTGTTAGTTGCCTCAGCTTCGCCGTTCGCCTGAGGATGGGCTACCGATGTGAAGTTATGGGAGACGTTTAGATCTTCGCAGAATTCGGCAAATTTTGCTCCCGTGAATTACCGTCCATTATCAGTGATTAAGGTTCTAGGCAGACCGAACCTACATACGATCGACTTCCAGACGAAGTCTTGCACTTTTGCTTCTGTGATTTTTGTCAGTGGTTCGGCTTCAACCCATTTGGTGAAGTAGTCGATCGCTACAAGGAGGAACTTCCTCTGCCCAGACGCCACAGGAAAGGGGCCAAGGATGTCCATCCCCCATTGTGCAAAAGGCCATGGGGCACTCAAGGGTGTGAGCTCAGTGGCGGGCTGTCTCTGAACGTTAGCATAACTCTGGCATCGATCGCATTTTCTGACATATTCGATTGAATCATGATGCATTGTCGACCAGTAATACCCTTGGCGGAGCATCTTGTGGGATAAAGATCTAGCCCCCAAATGGTTTCCGCAGATTCATTCATGCACTTCCCACAAGGCGTAGTCAGCTTCCGAAGGCCGGAGGCATTTTAAGAGGGGCAAGGAGTATGATCTCTTGTATAATTTGCCCTCATAAAGGATGTACCGGGAGGCTTGGTTTCGGAGCTTCCGAGCTTCTTTCGCATCCTGGGGGAGAACTCCATCTCTGAGATAGATTACCAGGGGGTCGACCCAGCTGGGCTCGTGGTCAATTTCTAACACGGGCCGCGACTCTTCTATACTCGGGCGCTTTAGAACTTCAAAGAGAACGCCCTTGGGTAGTTCGGCCGGAGCTAGCGTCGCCAGCTTGGAGAGAAGGTCAGCCCTGGTATTTTCCGACCTTGGGATCTGTTTGATGTTGAAGCTGCTAAAGGCGGAGACGAGTTTCTTTACCCTTTCAAAGTATTTGGCCATACTGTCCTCCCGCGCTTCATAACTTCCGCTGACTTGCCCCACTACTAGTTGAGAGTCGTTGTGGACCCGGAGCTGGTCTATTCCCAGCTCCTTGGCGACCCTCAGTCCCGCAATCAGAGCTTCGTATTTCGCCCCATTGTTTGTTGCGGGGAACTCAAAATGCAGAGCGTACTCTGCGACGATTCTCTCCGGACTGATCAAGATTAGGCCTGCACCCACGCCTGACATGTTGGAAGATCCATCCACATAGAGGGCCCAAAACCGATCAGAGGGATCCGCTTCTTCTTTGGGGGAGTTCGGTCGGGACTTCAGATCGTCAATTTCGCTTTGTTCAGATTCAGCCTCCTCTGGGATAGTGCACTCCACTATGAAATCTGCCAGCACTTGGGCCTTCACTGCTGGCCTGGGTCGATAGTTGATGTCGAATTCTGTGAGCTCGATCGCCCACTTCACCATTCTCCTAGAGGCGTCCGCTCGATGCAAAATCACTTTGATCGGTTGATCAGTGAGCAGCGTCACGGTGTGCCCTTGAAAGTAGGGCCGGAGCCTCCGGGCTGCAATCAACAAGGCGTAAGTCAGTTTTTCTAATTTGGTGTACCTGGTCTCGGCGTCCCTCAAAGCGCGGCTGACGTAGTAGATTGGCCGTTGGACTTTCGCTTCTTCTTTGACAAGGACGGCCGCGAGAGCCATGGGGGAGACCGCCAGGTATAAAAATAGTTCCTCCCCAGGCTCCGGCTTCGCCAACAGCGGGGGAGAGCCGAGGTAGCTCCTTAGTTCCTCAAATGCCTGTTGGCACTCAGGGGTCCAACAGAAGTTCTTGGACTGCTTGAGGGTTTGAAAGGAGGGTAAGCACCGTTCGGCCGACCTTGCGACGAAGCGATTCAGGGCCGCTATCCTCCCCGTTAGGCGCTGAACCTCTTTTATCGATTTTGGGGCAGCCATCTCCTGGATGGCGCGAATTTTCTCTGGATTGGCCTCGATCCCACGCCCCGACACCATGAAGCCCAGGAACTTTCCCAAGGTTACCCCGAAAGCACATTTAGTTGGGTTCAGCTTCATTCTATATTTTCGGAGAGCGTCGAAGGTCTCCTCGAGGTCAGTGACGTGATCTCTGGAAGATTTGCTCTTTACGAGCATATCATCCACGTAGACCTCCATGTTACGGCCGATCTGCTCCTTGAAGACTTTGTTCACCAATCGTTGGTAGGTTGCGCCCGTATTTTTGAGGTCGAAAGGCATGATCCTGTAATAGTAAAGGCCACGATTAGTGATGAAAGTGGTCTTTTCTTCATCTTCCGGTGCCATTCTGATTTGATTATAGCCGGAGAACGCATCCATGAAGGTGAGGAGCTCATGGCCCGAGGTCGCATCCACCAGTTGATCGATTCTGGGAAGGGGGTAGCTGTCCTTTGGACAGGCCTTATTCAACTTTTTGAAGTCTATGCACATCCTCCACTTGCCGTTTGCTTTTTTGACTAGGACAATGTTGGAAATCCAATCAGGATAATTGACTTCCTTAATGAATCTGGCTTTAAGAAGCTTGTCCACTTTCTTGGCTATCGCCTTCTGCCTTTCCGATGCATGACCTCGAATTTTTTCTTTCATCGGTCGATGCTTTGGATCGACGGCCAGACGGTGCTCCATGACTTCCGTGTCAATCCCTGGCATGTCTGCTGGGACCCAAGCGAAAGCATCCGCATTCCTTCGTAGAAAATCAATGAGCCGCGTTCGCACCTCCTCCTCCAAGTTGGAGCCGATCATCACTACATGCTCCGCGTTTCCATCATTCAAAGGGATTGGTACCAGATCTTCAATTGGGGCGCCCCTCTCTTCGGTGAGGTCATCACGAGCATCCAATCCATCAATGGGACAGGGGTCAGATTGGTCGCTTCCTTGTAGGGCTATGCTGTAGCAGTGCCTGGCCAGGGCTTGGTCTCCCCGGACCTCTCCGATCCCCTGGCTAGTGGAGAATTTCAACTTCAAATGGTGGGTTGACACGATGGCTCGGAGAGCATTGAGGTCAGATCGACCAAGGATAGCATTGTAGGCTGACGGCGTCTTCACCATCAAGAAATTCACCAGAGCCCTGGATTGCCTTGGATATTGACCTGCGATCACAATCAAAGTTATCATTCCTTCTGTCAGAACAGCGTTGTCGGTAAACCCTACCAGAGGGGTGCTAATCGGTCTCAAATGGCCGTCAAGGATGGACATTCTTGAAAAGACATCGTAGAACAAGATGTCGGCCGAGCTTCCATTGTCGACGAGAATGCGACGGACGTCGTAGTTTGCGATATTCATGGAAACTACGACCGCATCGTTATGAGGGAATTGGACTCCCTGGGCATCTTCTTCAGTGAAGGTTATGGGCTCTTCAGTCTTTTGCCGCTTGGGGGGTACGGCTGGTACGTTGGTTGCTTCCTGCCGGGATCCTCCCGAGATGGGGCTAGCGAAATCCGTAGGAGGCCGATTGTCCGACCGCTCCATGCCGGTGACCATTGTCGGAGGATGCAGGGCCCGAGAAACCAGAGGTGGGATCGGGGCCCGAGGCACGACTGTGGAGACTGTGGGTAGGCGAGGACCCAGTGGGGGAAAGGAGGAGCGGGTGCCGGAGAAGATGATCAGAGGTGGCCCTGTTGAGCGCTCCTTTAAGAATAAGGATACTGCGAAGACACAGTCCCCTTCCTCTAGCGCCAATCCTATTGGTGCAAAAATCTGCTTGCACCGGAGAAGCTGGAGTCGAGGGAGTCGCGGTCGCCGTCGGGACCTGCAAAAGAAATCTAAACCGGAGGTAGGGTTGCTCCGGCAAGACCCTCCGACGCTCAAGTCAGTTCTCTGCCTCAACAAGAATGGAGTGCTCGAAAGAAAATTTTAGCAGAGTTTCTAGGTAAAAACGAGAGCTTATAGAATAACGTATCTGGGGTTTCCCTTTTATAGGCGGAGGGGGCAACAAATTGATAGTGACATCTGAAACCGTCGGGTCGTGGGCCGCCCAGGGCTAGGAGGAATTTATTGCGGAGGGTAGTGGAGCGGGATCGTAGCTATCATCGTGGCTCGCCACATGGAATCAGTTACGGGGAGTGGAGCGGCGTCCGCTGTCGTGACTCGTCAGGGAGTGGTGGAATCGCACAGAATCCGCCGCAGGGAGTGGAGCAGAGTCGTGGTCGTTAATACGGCCTGTCAGGGAGTAATGGAGCTACGCAGGGTCCGCCGCAGGGAGTGGAGCAGAATCGTGGCCGTTAATATGGCCTGTCAGGGAGTAATGGAGCTATGCAGGGTCTGCCGCAGGGAGTGGAGCAGAGTCGTGGCCGTTAATACGGCCTGTCAGGGTGTTCGGACTCATCGGTCGAAGTTCGGTTGGAGCCGATGGCGAGGTCCGGGTAGGAGTTTGGGCGAGGTCTTCCCACAGTCGAAATAGAAGATGGAGTCTGACTCTTGTAGAAGTCCGGACGCAGTCTACTTGCAGTAGCAGTTGCGGACGGAGCCCGGCTCTCGTAGGAGTCCGGGCGGAGTCTTCCTTGCAGTAGCAGTTGCGGACGGAGCCCGGCTCCCGTAGGAGTCCGGGCGGAGTCTTCCTTGCAGTAGCAGTTGCGGACGGAGCCCGGCTCCCGTAGGAGTCCGGGCGGAGTCTTCCTTGCAATAGCAGTTGCGGATGGAGCTCGGCTCCCGCAGGAGTCCGGGCGGAGACTTCCTTGCAGTAGCAGTTGCGGACGGAGCCCGGCTCCCGTAGGAGTCCGGGCGGAGTCTTCATCGCAGTAGCAGTTGCGGACGGAGCTCGGCTCCTGTAGGAGTCCGGGCAGAGTCTTCCTCGCAGTAGTAGTTGCGGACGGAGCCTCGCAGTAGCAGTTGCGGACGGAGCTCGGCTCCCGTAGGAGTCCGGGCGGAGTCTTCCTCGCAGTAGTAGTTGCGGACGGAGCCCGGCTCCCGTAGGAGTCCGGGCAGAGTCTTCCTCGCAGTAGCAGTTGCGGACAGAGCCCGGCTCCCGTAGGAGTCCGGACGGAGTCTTCCTCGCAGTAGCAGTTGCGGACGGAGCCCGACTCCCGTAGGAGTCCGGACGGAGTCTTCCTTGCAGTAGCAGTTGCGGACGGAGCCCGGCTCCCGTAGGAGTCCGGGCGGAGTCTTCCTTGCAGTAGTAGTTGAGGACGGAGCCCGACTCCCGTAGGAGTCCGGGAGGAGTCTTCCTCGCAGTAGCAATTTTGGACGGAGCCCGGCTCCCGTAGGAGTCCGGGCGGAGTCTTCCTTGCAGTAGCAGTTGCGGACGGAGTCCGGCTCTCGTAGGAGTCCGGGCGGAGTCTTCCTCACAGTAGCAGTTGCGGACGGAGCCCGGCTCCCTAGGAGTCCGAGCGGAGTCTTCCTTGCAGTAGTAGTTGAGGACGGAGCCCGGCTCCCGTAGGAGTCCGGGCGGAGTCTTCCTTACAGTAGTAGTTGAGGACGGAGCCCGGCTCCCATAGGAGTCCGGGCGGAGTCTTCCTCGCAGTAGCGGTTGCGGACGGAGCCCGGCTCCCGTAGGAGTTCGGGCGGAGTCTTCCTCGCAGTAGCGGTTGCGGACGGAGCCCGACTCCCGTAGGAGTCCGGGCGGAGTCTTCCTCGCAGTAGCAGTTGCGGACGGAGCCCGGCTCCCGTAGGAGTCCGGGCGGAGTCTTCCTCACAGTAGCAGTTGCGGACGAAGCCCGGCTCCCGTAGGAGTCCGGGCGGAGTCTTCCTTGCAGTAGTAGTTGAGGACAGAGCCTGGCTCCCGTAGGATTCCGGGCGGAGTCTTCCTCGCAGTAGCAGTTGCGGACGGAGCCCGGCTCCCGTAGGAGTCCAGACGGAGTCTTCCTTGCAGTAGCAGTTGCGGACGGAGCTCGGCTCCCGTAGGAGTCCGGGCCGAGTCTTCCTTGCAGTAGCAGTTGCGGACGGAGCCCGGCTCCCGTAGGAGTCCGGGCGGAGTTCACCAACAGTAGTCGAAAGTACAGAGGGTTGATCCCGCCAAGAACTTCGGCCGAGGGAATTTTATACCCAACACCTATCAACTCCTCTTGGTTTATCCCGACCTCGACCTCTATTCCTACCTGAGGCTCGTCCTCGTCCTCGACCTCTATCTCCTATTGGTGGTTGTTCCCCACCAAGTTCAGATCTTGTCTGTACCATCTTTCTACAGAAATATAATTAAAATGATCAATTTGTTGACCAAATATTGAAGCATGAAGGTATACTATTATCTTTCAAATTTTCTTAAGAATATTTTTATAGATAAAAAGCATCATTAAAATGGGATTGAAACCAATTATGAAAGTCTTAAGCAAATGAGACATGAATTGGAGACAAATCCCATACAAAAAGATCAGTAAAAAAAATTTGAGTCGACTCAAGATGGATTGGAGTCAACTCGGACACATTCTGAAAGTTGGCACACATAACTGGCACATCGTCGAGTCGACTTGAAACCCAAATTGAGTCAACTCTACCATAAAGAATAGAAAACCAATTTTTGTAGTTTGAGATCGAGTCGACTCCAAATATTTTCGAGTCGACTCGAAGAAGAAATGAGTCGACTCCAAGAAAAATTAAGCTGACTCGATCTCAGAGAATAAAAATTACAAAAAGTCATGTTTCTGCTAACTGAGAATGAGTCAACTCATTAACCATCCAAGTCGACTTGAAGACCACTTATATCCTTTTTAGGTTAATTTGCTATGCAACATAATTTATAATTTATTATGCTATGCATATGTCCATGTAATCTACTATCTTTGCTCTGATATCAATAAATATCACACCCAATCCTTAGATCGAGCAAGAGTATAACAATTGAGTAAAGGTTTGTTAGCACCTTATGCCATAGTTCATAAGTTACTAATAAACTCTGTTCATCTACTATATCCTGCTACAGTTCAAATCAACATAATTCTCAAGTCAACTCAACATAACTCAAAACAACTTTAAGCCTTTATTCATCATTCCATAACTTTTTACATATGGTTTTAAAGTATAATACATTAATATTTTTTAGTTTGAATAAATTCAAAATATACAACATATCCCAAAATGCTCTTCTCACTGGCTAAGATGGCCAAAAATATGCTCCTCCCATTAGCTGTCATGACCCACCTCTTCTAGTATGAAAGCCGATAAAAATGCTGATACTTTACTTCTATGTTTGTCTAAGATGCTCAAAGTCTGCAACAAAAAGAAGTGAGGAGGAATGAGATCTAAGTTTTAATAAATGGATAATCCATCTAACAATGAAAAAATAGAAAAGTTCAGCTTTAATACTTATTATAACACATATCTTACACCACTGATATGCTTCTAAAATTTTTATATGCTAAACAAGAATAAAATCATATAGCAAATTACTTTGCTAAAAAAAATACTGCTGGACTACTGCTGACTATACCATAGGACACCACTCCTATGGGTAGCTAATACATAGCAACTGATACTGTTGAGTTTCATTAGACATACTGAATTTATGCTATTTTTCTACTATTTGTGGTGTTGCAATTTTTTTACTGTTTGAAATACTGATGCTGTGGCATACCCTATTGGTTGATCACTCTTATGGATAGTCCTTTCAAAAGAAAGCTCAGTAGATTTTCAAATGCTGATATGCCAATTCAAAAATATTTTCAAACCAAAATATTATGCTACCCAAACTGATTACATTCAATAAAATATCACTTCTTATTTTCATGCTTGCATATATAGATAAGCAGTAATATAACAAAAATTTAACTTTCTTTATCAAAGTTAATCTCTTTCATAGCAAAATACCATGAGGAAAATACCAAAGTTAAATAGAAAAATCTACTCACCTCCTGATAGCTACTACACTATCTTGGTGCTTGACTCACCCAAAGCACCCCTTGGGCCCTCTTCCTCTCCAATAAAATGGGTAGATATATTTATTAATATAATACTACATGATATATGAATATGAGAATGCATACTTTGCTTTTTATGCTTAGTCTTTAGCCCTTCTATCTCTTACTTTTGTTCAATCCTGTTTATCCTAGTTTAGGATTAGCTAAACCTTAACATAAACTCAAGAATTCTAGCAATTCAATTGTATTTTATTTTCATAATTTATCTCAAGTTTAGCCAACACAAATTCTAACCCATTTGCTGAAATATTTTAGACTGGTTTTAATCAAATTGATAGCAAAAATTTATCCTCCAATTCAAGTTTAAATTCATAATTTGATTTACCAAAATATCAAATCTAATAGTAATTATTTAAGGTTCAATTTGAATTTAATTTAGAAATTAAAATCCTTACCTCAAGTGGTTAAAACCCTACTGCTATTAATGCGGATTTTTTTTTCCAAAATCAGTAATTTCAACAACCTTTCTTCTTTCAAACCAAAATCATCTTTTCTAGTTGAATTCTCCTTAATTTTTGACTGAGAATATTACCCTCTCCAGCCTCTCTCTCTCTATTTCTTTTGTTTTAACTAAGGAGTCAAAATGGCAGTAAGGAGGGACATGTGGCTAAAGCTTGGAATATAAATAAATTAAGGAAGCAATTTGCCACTTGTCAAACATATGGAAAAGTAGCAATTAATGGACATGCTGAGGTGGTGGTAAAAAAATTTTTAGTTCTTTCTTTATCTAATGAAGCTATTGAGTTATTCCTTTAAAAATTATTTTTAAATCAGAACTCTAAAATATCTGGGCCCCATGCGATCCCACTATTTTTTTGCAATTGAGTCGGCTCACCTGAAACTTGAGTTGACCCACCACAACACTGCCAACAATATATATATATATATATGTATTGTTAGGATTATGCTCTTTATAATTTGTGTATGAATTATGAATGAATAAAAGTTATTTTAGCATTTTTGTCACAAGGTATACATCTTCCTTATTAGAATTTTTGTGCTATGATGAAGTCCTTAGAAATATATGACAATTGATAAAGAAAGATTTATCGAATATTTTTTAAACATATTTGTGATTAAATGATACATCATTAAGAGATGATGATGTTTATCGAGTATAGATCATTGTGTACTATATAGATTGGTTATCCTCGTAACTAAAGAGATGGAGACATCGATATGGCATACAGATGAGATATAGGAGTACATCGCCACAAAACAAGTGACTCACCTTTGGAGTGATCTACTGTCAAGAGTAACTCATGAAGCATGTGGGAATAAATGTCTCTCAGATCTGAGATCACCATAGTAACTTGCAAGCAACTCACTGTGCTTTGATGTCGGACTATCTGTATTTCTAATGTAGTGATAGAAGGCTATTGGGTATGGTCAAGTACTTGCGAAGTCTGTGTGTGGATCAAGATGAGATTGACCTCTCTGAATTATAGGAGATAATATATTACTGTATTTCAATTTAGTAAATCTTGAGCTCAGATAATCCATGTGATGGATTTGAAAGGTTGAAATATAATGTGGATAACTCATCTGAGGTTGACAGTTAAATCCTAGATCATTCTTGAGCATTCGAGATCAAAGGGATGAATTATACGATAACCATATGCATAGATTTTTGAATACTATCTTGCAAATATTCAACCTATCCAAACATCGAGAATCATTGCTAGATGATAACATTGATTAGTACAGAAAATTATTCCTGTGCTACCGATTTAATATTTGAACCTATGGAGTACGCATAAAGTCAGACGATGTAGGAAAGAATTGACCTAAGTCTATTAGTTCAATTTAGAAGTACATGACTTGATTGAAAGAATAAATTAGCTTAATTGAGAATTAAGTTAAGGATCATACGGGATTAAAGAGTTGACTATGTCCAGCTAGCATTGGACATGTGGTTCAGGTTTAATTTTGAGAATGATACTAATATGATCAATGATCTAAGAGATTTATGAGAGATTGAATTCAATGGCTAATTAATTTTAGATTAGATTTGATTTAATTAGGCTTGAATTGGATTGAAAATTCAAGTTAGACTTAGACCAGAACCTAATTAAATTAGGATTGACAGGCTCTTCGAATCTGGTTCGAATCGGATCGAAATCAAGTCAAATCTGAAGCCTTTTGGTTTAGAACCAAAGAGTCCTAATTCCCAAGGACTCTCTCTCATAAGGTGGCTGACCAAGGAAGGAACTAAGGTGCTGGTTTTTTCGCCCCAAGGAGCATGCGCGTGAAGGGTCTCGCATGAAACAATCTTAGGCGCTCTCCTTTCTCGTGTCCGATTCCTACTTTGGATAGGATTGGGTGTCCTAACTAATTAAGACTTTGGATCAGATGTGGATGCCTCATCCATTAAAGGGAGGTCCCTATTATATAGAAAAGGAAGTGATTTGTTTTGTGCAACAAATACAAAAACCACCATGAGATAAAAGGGAGAATTGTGTGCGACAACAAAAGAAAGGGGCGCTATTTTTGTGGGACATCTTCTACTCATCTTCCCTCTTGGTGTCCTGTTCCTTGGTGTGAAAGTTTACATCTGAGATAAGATCTCCTCCTTCCCTTGCTACCTTCTAGAGGTTTAGTGAAAAGAAAATCATCCCTCTTCCCTACGAAGCCTAGCATTCGCGTGGAGTAGAGGGCCTCTGCTTTCAGGCCTCCTAAGGTATTGGATTTGAGAATTCCCTTGAGATTTTGATCTCTATTCCATAGTATATTAGATAATTATAAAATTTATGTTAGCTTATCATAAAAAAATTTTCAAATTGTACCTTGGCGATCTGATCAGATCGAATAATTTTTTTTTTCAACTGATATCAAAGCCTAGCTTGATATATAGATGCATAACTAATTTTTTTGATATGATTACATCTTGTGTGTAATCAAATTTTTATGTTGGATATTAAATCTAATATAAATCTATTAATTAAAAATTATTTGATCTAATTTTGATTATATTTCAAGAACTTAATCAATGACTGATGATGGTTAGTTATAAATCTGTTAAAATAGAATTTGCTTGATATAAATTTTTATTGAAATAACAATCTAATTAAAATTTATTTTAAATGTATTTTAATAGAATTTTTATGATATTATTTTGGATTAGAAGTTAGACTTAATTAAGATCTAAATTGAATCTATTTTGATAGATTTTTAGATCTAATTTTAAGCAAAATTCTGTGTAATGCAAAATCAGGTCTAACCAGAAATTTTATTTCTATACATTTATGTGTATGTTTAAATTATTTTTTTATGTGATTCTAGATTTGAAATAAATATTTTATATGCTATATAAAAGTAGATTTAGATCTGAAATTTATATAAAATTTATCTAAAATTAATCTGATACATTAATCTAATTAGATTAGATACATAATATGAATGATATGATCATGCTCATATGAATGTATGCCTATTTTGATTATTGTATATATAGATGCAATTAATTTTTGAAATTAGATTTTAGATCTTAGTACTCAAATTGAGATGACCATCAGGCCGTTCAGTCATAAGAGGAAGCAGGGATTGAATCTCTCTCTTATCTATTCGATGGGTTCTCTTATGACGTATAGGGGTGCCACTGTGATCAAGTCTCATGAAGATGAATAGTGAAAAAAATTTTAAAATTATTTTAATCATTAATATCTTTAGATTAGATCTAAAATAATTTATGATTAATTATAATTTTAATAAAATAAATTTAGATAAAAAATTATTTTAAAATCTGAATTATAAGTTGCATATGATGTAATCGATAGTGATCTAAAAGTGGTCATGATACATGTGATGTATATATGATATTTAGATTAGATTTATGTATATTTAATTGTTAAGCATAAATTTGAAAAATAGATTTTAGGATATAAAAATTATATGACACATGATGTACGTTTCACTTGAAATTCTAACAGAATAGTTTTATAAACTGAAACATACATTTCATACACTTAATTTGAAATTAAATGATTTAGATTTGAGAATTGAAGATGTTAAGACACCTCATTAATCGATGGATATTGGGTTAGCACGATCAGGTCTTTTAACTAGATTAGATCAGGGTTAGAAATAAATATAGACTAATTAGAGAAATTGATTAAATCTAATCAAGAGTTGAGTTAGATTAGATCAAAATTTCTTTAAAATCAACCTCAATAGTTATAGTTTGATCAAGTTTATATTTTTTTGACCATACCAAATGGATCTGATTGTGGCTCAATGATTTAGTTTGAGTCTTTTGGTGGATCAAATCGAAACTAATTGATCAATTGGTGTCTAAGATAAGTTTGGTAATATTGCTTGGCAATATGATCGGTGGTTTATAATTGACAGTCTGTTTATCTGGCCATTTTGATAGTGTCTAAGGTAAGCTGAGGCAGACCCTCCCATCAATCTCACTTATCTTGCTAATTTGATAGATTATATTTTAATTAGATCACTAATTGATTCGAGTTGACCCATGCCATTAAGGTGAATTAGTGTGACTGATTTAGGTATCTCTTGATCAGGCTTGTCTCTAGTCCTCTTCATGACTTGGTGAAGTCGTGGGAGGATTTATGACTTGCTGATTAATCTTTTCTCTTATTCTCAAATCATTAAATCAGTTTGACTGAATTAGGTGCCCTTGGATCAGTTTATCTATAGTCCTCTTCATGATTTGATGAAGTCTGTAGGAGGATTTAAGACTCGTCGATCAATTGCTTGTCAAATTATTAAAATCAAATTCTCTAAATTATTAGATCCTTAAAATGATAATGTTATGGAGATAACAAAGTCATAGCCTCCCATTAAGATGGATATTAGATAACAAAGTCATAGCCTCTCATTAAGGTGGATCGTAATGGGTTCAATAGTCTAGGTATACATTGCAGATGCTCTACGCCTGATATTTATCTGGATATTAGAATTATCATTTATTATATGATGACTTTATTGTACTATCTGATGAATAGTTGGATTAGCCAGAGCTCTACTCGGACCTGGTCATTCATTAGTTAGATTCACTGAGTATGTTCATGTTAATGGTTAAACCTAACTGAGATTTTCAGTGGAGGCCATAGCCTACTGAAAAGGAATCTGAGGTAAAATTATTACTAAAAATTATTTGAAAAAATAATTGGTTAAGAACCTATGCCTAGATGCACATGGGTTAGTCAGAGCTCTACTCAGACCTATATGTAGTCTGTGTGGATTCTAGTACCCGCTAAGGGATTAAAGTAATTTCTCGAATTGAAGGTAGAGGTTACTAATTTGTATAAAATAGTGGAAGGACCTTTAGACCAAAGTTTAAGTCTTTAGGATTAAATAGTTCATATACTAATAGATCCTTATTTTTCTTTCAAGATGGCTAGTAATTTGTCGCTTCGCTCACTGTTGACAATAACAAGCTTATAGGACCAAATTTTGATAATTGATATCGAAAGTTGAGAATAGTTCTCGAGCATGAGAGGATCCTATATATGATTACGGATCCAGCACTTGAAGTACCAGCTCCCAATACAGATGCGACGGTTGGAGATACTTATTAGAAGTGGCTCCATGACTGTATGATAGTATGTTGCATAATAAGAGCTACTATAAGTGATGAATTTAGTTATAAATTTGATGATAGAGGTTACTAATTTGTATAAAATAGTGGGAGGACCTTTAGACCAAAGTTTAAGTCTTTAGGATTAAATAGTTCATATACTAATATATCCTTATTTTTCTTTCAAGATGGCTAGTAATTTATCGCTTCGCTCACTGTTGACAATAACAAGCTTATAGGACCAAATTTTGATAATTGATATCGAAAGTTGAGAATAGTTCTCGATCATGAGAGGATCCTATATATGATTACGGATCCAGCACTTGAAGTACCAGCTCCCAATACAGATGCGACGATTGGAGATACTTATCAGAAGTGGCTCCATGACTGTATGATAGTATGTTGCATAATAAGAGCTACTATAAGTAACGAATTTAGTTATAAATTTGATGATTCTCAATCGAAGGAGATGCTTCAAATGTTGAACATGTCTTTTAGCATACTTAAAGATTTATCCTCATCAGGGCATCGATCCTCTAAGAGAGGAAAGAAAAGTATGGTGCATAGGTATCATGCTAGGACTTCAAAGCCCAATCGAACTAACCAGTCTAAAATAGATCAGAGTCAGATAGAATACTTTTTTTATAAGAAGTTGGGGCACTAAAAAAGAAATTATCCTTTATATCTAGTTTTTCTTAATTTGAACAGGTCTAGAAAGAGAAATCAGTAAAGAGTTATTGGACAAGGTACTTATATGATAACATCTTATAATTTCTCTGTCATGATACTTCTACTTGGGTATTGGATACCGAAAGTTCGATTTATATTTGTAATTCGTTGCACGAACTTCAGGTTAGCAGAAAATTTGAGAAGAGCAAATGATTCCTAAATATTGAAGATGGAAGAGCTGTTCCAGTTCTAGCATTAGAAAAAATTTAGTTTGCTCTTAATTTAAATATCATTATTTTAGATAATTGTCATTATTATCCATCATTCCTTATGAATATAATCTTTGTAGGTCTTTTGGCCAAAGAGGGTTATAACTTCTCAATAAAGAAAGATTTCTATGATATCATTATGAATGGTGTCATAGTTATGCATGGATAACTAAAACATGGTATTTATATTTTATCACAGTCTGTTAGTGTAATGTACACATCGAATAAATATCCTAGAATAGATAATGTCATAGATGCCTATCTTTGACATTATAGGCTCGGTCATATAAATAAGAATAGGATAAATAAATTAACTAAAAAGAAAATCTCTGATATCAATGATTGTGAATCATTACCAATCTGTGAGTCCTGTCTATTTAGAAAGATGATCAAGTCATCCTTTACTGGAAAGGATGAACAAGCCAGTGATGTTCTAGGTCTAATACATAGTGATGTATGTGAACCTATGAACATAGTCACCAGAGGAGGATATTACTACTTTGTTACATTTACCGACGACCTATTGAGATATGGGTACGTCTACCTTACGAAGCATAAATTCGAATCATTTGAAATGTTCAAATGATTCTATAATGAGGTAAAAAAATAAACTGAAAAGAGTATTAAAACTCTTTGATCAGACTAAGGAGCTGAATATCTTTTCAATAAGTTTTTGATATATCTAGAAGAAAATGACATTCTCTCACAATGGATCTCTCCTGGAACACCACAACATAATGGGGTGTCAGAAAGGATGAATCAAACTCTGTTAGATATGGTTCGATCTATGATGGGATTTGCGAGTCTGTCGATCTCTTTTTGAGATTATGCTCTTGAGACGCATGCCATATTCTGAACAACATTCTGAGCAAATCGATCACAAAAATATCATATGAGATATGGACTAGACGTACGTTGATATTCTCTCACCGTAGGATTTGGGGTTGTCCAGCTTATGTCAAATATTTGCAGATCGATAAGCTTAGATCTTGATCCAATAAGTGCTTATTTATAGGGTACACCAAGGAGTCAAGAGTATACTACTTCTCTCTTGCACAGAACAAAAAGTATTCATCAGCAATAAGATAGTCTTTTTGAAAAAGGAGTTCCTTAGTGAAGGAACTAATGCTTCTAAGGTTGAACTTGATGAAGTTCAATGGTAGAAGAACCAATACAAACAAGTGAAAATATAGAACTGGATTTGATAAGATCAAATCTAGAGCCCATTATTGAGGTACCTTTAAGGAGATCCAGTAGAGTACCGCATCAGTCGGATAAATACTATAGTTTCTTAATCCAAGACTATGATTCTGTTGAACTCGATGAGAACGACGAGAATTCGATCACCTATATGGATGCCATGTAAAGATCCGACTCTGAAAAATAACTTGAGATCATAAAATCTAAGATGGAGTCCATGAGATCAACAGTGTAAGGATACTTGTTGATCCACCTGAAGGGATTAAACTTATAGGATGTAAATAGATATTCAAAAAGAAAAGGGACACAAACGGAAAGGTGGAGATCTATAAAGCCCATTTGGTTGTCAAAGGATATCGTTAATGTTATAGTATTGACTATGATGAGATATTTTCTTCTATGACAATGTTCAAGTCCATCCAAATTATACTTGCAATAGCAGCACATTTTGAATATGAGATTTGACAAATGGATATCAAAACTACTTTCTTTAATAGAGAACTAGAAGAAGAGGTGTATATGATACAATCTGAAGAGTTTACATCTACAGATGAATCAAAGATGTGTAAGCTTCAGAGATCCATTTATGGATTGAAGCAGGCATCTCAGAGTTGGAACATGTATTTTGATAAGGTGATCAGAATGTATGGCTTCATTAGGAATAAAAAAGAATCATGTATTTATAAATAGGCTAATGGTTCTGTAGTCATTTTTCTTGTACTGTATGTAGATGATATACTGTTAATAGAAAATGATGTTCCTACTTTACCAAGTGTAAAGCTTTGACTGTTTTCACAGTTCTCCATGAAGGATTTGAAAAAAGTATCCTACATCCTAGGGATGAAGATCTATAAGGATAGATCTAAGAGGTTGCTTGGATTAATCCAATCCATGTACATAGATACCATACTGAAACGGTTCAGTATGGAGAATTCTAAAAAAATGTTATCCTTTGATAGGCCATGGAATTACTTTTCTAAGAAAGATTATCTGACAACTTCACAAGAAAGAGAGCGTATGAGTAGAATAGCATATACTTTAGCATTGGGATCTATCATGTATGTCATGACATATAGAAGGTCAGATGTAGCATACTCATTAGGGATAGTGAGTAGGTACTAGTCTGATCCGGATGAGAACCATTGAAAGGTTGTAAAGACAATCCTTAAGTATTTAAGAAATATTAAGGATCAATGACTTATCTATGGAGACACTGACTTGAAACTTATAGAATATACTGATTCCAACTTCCAGTCAGATCATGATGACAGCAAGAGCGTGTCGGGTTATATGTTTAGTCCAAGTGAGAGTTGTTAGAAAATATATCCTAAAGTCAATCATTTGGATGATTGTGCTCTTTGTAATTTGTATATAAATTATGAATAAATAAAAATTATTTTGATATTTTTATCATAAGGTATACATCTTTCCTATTAGAACTTTTGTGTTGTGATGAAGTCTTTAAAATTACATGACAATCGATAAAGGAGGATTTATCAAATTATTCTTAAACATGTTCACGACCAAATGATACGTCAATAAGGGATGATGATATTTATCGAGTATAGATCATTGTGTGCCATATAGGTTGGTTATCTTCGTAATCAAGGAGTGTAGAGATACTGGTATAGGTAGATATATTTATTAATATAATACTACATGATATATGAATATGAGAATGCATACTTTGCTTTTTATGCTTAGTCTTTAGCCCTTCTATCTCTTACTTTTGTTCAATCCTGTTTATCCTAGTTTAGGATTAGCTAAACCTTAACATAAACTCAAGAATTCTAGCAATTCAATTGTATTTTATTTTCATAATTTATCTCAAGTTTAGCCAACACAAATTCTAACCCATTTGCTGAAATATTTTAGACTGGTTTTAATCAAATTGATAGCAAAAATTTATCCTCCAATTCAAGTTTAAATTCATAATTTGATTTACCAAAATATCAAATCTAATAGTAATTATTTAAGGTTCAATTTGAATTTAATTTAGAAATTAAAATCCTTACCTCAAGTGGTTAAAACCCTACTGCTATTAATGCGGATTTTTTTTTCCAAAATCAGTAATTTCAACAACCTTTCTTCTTTCAAACCAAAATCATCTTTTCTAGTTGAATTCTCCTTAATTTTTGACTGAGAATATTACCCTCTCCAGCCTCTCTCTCTCTATTTCTTTTGTTTTAACTAAGGAGTCAAAATGGCAGTAAGGAGGGACATGTGGCTAAAGCTTGGAATATAAATAAATTAAGGAAGCAATTTGCCACTTGTCAAACATATGGAAAAGTAGCAATTAATGGACATGCTGAGGTGGTGGTAAAAAAATTTTTAGTTCTTTCTTTATCTAATGAAGCTATTGAGTTATTCCTTTAAAAATTATTTTTAAATCAGAACTCTAAAATATCTGGGCCCCATGCGATCCCACTATTTTTTTGCAATTGAGTCGGCTCACCTGAAACTTGAGTTGACCCACCACAACACTGCCAACAATATATATATATATATATGTATTGTTAGGATTATGCTCTTTATAATTTGTGTATGAATTATGAATGAATAAAAGTTATTTTAGCATTTTTGTCACAAGGTATACATCTTCCTTATTAGAATTTTTGTGCTATGATGAAGTCCTTAGAAATATATGACAATTGATAAAGAAAGATTTATCGAATATTTTTTAAACATATTTGTGATTAAATGATACATCATTAAGAGATGATGATGTTTATCGAGTATAGATCATTGTGTACTATATAGATTGGTTATCCTCGTAACTAAAGAGATGGAGACATCGATATGGCATACAGATGAGATATAGGAGTACATCGCCACAAAACAAGTGACTCACCTTTGGAGTGATCTACTGTCAAGAGTAACTCATGAAGCATGTGGGAATAAATGTCTCTCAGATCTGAGATCACCATAGTAACTTGCAAGCAACTCACTGTGCTTTGATGTCGGACTATCTGTATTTCTAATGTAGTGATAGAAGGCTATTGGGTATGGTCAAGTACTTGCGAAGTCTGTGTGTGGATCAAGATGAGATTGACCTCTCTGAATTATAGGAGATAATATATTACTGTATTTCAATTTAGTAAATCTTGAGCTCAGATAATCCATGTGATGGATTTGAAAGGTTGAAATATAATGTGGATAACTCATCTGAGGTTGACAGTTAAATCCTAGATCATTCTTGAGCATTCGAGATCAAAGGGATGAATTATACGATAACCATATGCATAGATTTTTGAATACTATCTTGCAAATATTCAACCTATCCAAACATCGAGAATCATTGCTAGATGATAACATTGATTAGTACAGAAAATTATTCCTGTGCTACCGATTTAATATTTGAACCTATGGAGTACGCATAAAGTCAGACGATGTAGGAAAGAATTGACCTAAGTCTATTAGTTCAATTTAGAAGTACATGACTTGATTGAAAGAATAAATTAGCTTAATTGAGAATTAAGTTAAGGATCATACGGGATTAAAGAGTTGACTATGTCCAGCTAGCATTGGACATGTGGTTCAGGTTTAATTTTGAGAATGATACTAATATGATCAATGATCTAAGAGATTTATGAGAGATTGAATTCAATGGCTAATTAATTTTAGATTAGATTTGATTTAATTAGGCTTGAATTGGATTGAAAATTCAAGTTAGACTTAGACCAGAACCTAATTAAATTAGGATTGACAGGCTCTTCGAATCTGGTTCGAATCGGATCGAAATCAAGTCAAATCTGAAGCCTTTTGGTTTAGAACCAAAGAGTCCTAATTCCCAAGGACTCTCTCTCATAAGGTGGCTGACCAAGGAAGGAACTAAGGTGCTGGTTTTTTCGCCCCAAGGAGCATGCGCGTGAAGGGTCTCGCATGAAACAATCTTAGGCGCTCTCCTTTCTCGTGTCCGATTCCTACTTTGGATAGGATTGGGTGTCCTAACTAATTAAGACTTTGGATCAGATGTGGATGCCTCATCCATTAAAGGGAGGTCCCTATTATATAGAAAAGGAAGTGATTTGTTTTGTGCAACAAATACAAAAACCACCATGAGATAAAAGGGAGAATTGTGTGCGACAACAAAAGAAAGGGGCGCTATTTTTGTGGGACATCTTCTACTCATCTTCCCTCTTGGTGTCCTGTTCCTTGGTGTGAAAGTTTACATCTGAGATAAGATCTCCTCCTTCCCTTGCTACCTTCTAGAGGTTTAGTGAAAAGAAAATCATCCCTCTTCCCTACGAAGCCTAGCATTCGCGTGGAGTAGAGGGCCTCTGCTTTCAGGCCTCCTAAGGTATTGGATTTGAGAATTCCCTTGAGATTTTGATCTCTATTCCATAGTATATTAGATAATTATAAAATTTATGTTAGCTTATCATAAAAAAATTTTCAAATTGTACCTTGGCGATCTGATCAGATCGAATAATTTTTTTTTTCAACTGATATCAAAGCCTAGCTTGATATATAGATGCATAACTAATTTTTTTGATATGATTACATCTTGTGTGTAATCAAATTTTTATGTTGGATATTAAATCTAATATAAATCTATTAATTAAAAATTATTTGATCTAATTTTGATTATATTTCAAGAACTTAATCAATGACTGATGATGGTTAGTTATAAATCTGTTAAAATAGAATTTGCTTGATATAAATTTTTATTGAAATAACAATCTAATTAAAATTTATTTTAAATGTATTTTAATAGAATTTTTATGATATTATTTTGGATTAGAAGTTAGACTTAATTAAGATCTAAATTGAATCTATTTTGATAGATTTTTAGATCTAATTTTAAGCAAAATTCTGTGTAATGCAAAATCAGGTCTAACCAGAAATTTTATTTCTATACATTTATGTGTATGTTTAAATTATTTTTTTATGTGATTCTAGATTTGAAATAAATATTTTATATGCTATATAAAAGTAGATTTAGATCTGAAATTTATATAAAATTTATCTAAAATTAATCTGATACATTAATCTAATTAGATTAGATACATAATATGAATGATATGATCATGCTCATATGAATGTATGCCTATTTTGATTATTGTATATATAGATGCAATTAATTTTTGAAATTAGATTTTAGATCTTAGTACTCAAATTGAGATGACCATCAGGCCGTTCAGTCATAAGAGGAAGCAGGGATTGAATCTCTCTCTTATCTATTCGATGGGTTCTCTTATGACGTATAGGGGTGCCACTGTGATCAAGTCTCATGAAGATGAATAGTGAAAAAAATTTTAAAATTATTTTAATCATTAATATCTTTAGATTAGATCTAAAATAATTTATGATTAATTATAATTTTAATAAAATAAATTTAGATAAAAAATTATTTTAAAATCTGAATTATAAGTTGCATATGATGTAATCGATAGTGATCTAAAAGTGGTCATGATACATGTGATGTATATATGATATTTAGATTAGATTTATGTATATTTAATTGTTAAGCATAAATTTGAAAAATAGATTTTAGGATATAAAAATTATATGACACATGATGTACGTTTCACTTGAAATTCTAACAGAATAGTTTTATAAACTGAAACATACATTTCATACACTTAATTTGAAATTAAATGATTTAGATTTGAGAATTGAAGATGTTAAGACACCTCATTAATCGATGGATATTGGGTTAGCACGATCAGGTCTTTTAACTAGATTAGATCAGGGTTAGAAATAAATATAGACTAATTAGAGAAATTGATTAAATCTAATCAAGAGTTGAGTTAGATTAGATCAAAATTTCTTTAAAATAAACCTCAATAGTTATAGTTTGATCAAGTTTATATTTTTTTGACCATACCAAATGGATCTGATTGTGGCTCAATGATTTAGTTTGAGTCTTTTGGTGGATCAAATCGAAACTAATTGATCAATTGGTGTCTAAGATAAGTTTGGTAATATTGCTTGGCAATATGATCGGTGGTTTATAATTGACAGTCTGTTTATCTGGCCATTTTGATAGTGTCTAAGGTAAGCTGAGGCAGACCCTCCCATCAATCTCACTTATCTTGCTAATTTGATAGATTATATTTTAATTAGATCACTAATTGATTCGAGTTGACCCATGCCATTAAGGTGAATTAGTGTGACTGATTTAGGTATCTCTTGATCAGGCTTGTCTCTAGTCCTCTTCATGACTTGGTGAAGTCGTGGGAGGATTTATGACTTGCTGATTAATCTTTTCTCTTATTCTCAAATCATTAAATCAGTTTGACTGAATTAGGTGCCCTTGGATCAGTTTATCTATAGTCCTCTTCATGATTTGATGAAGTCTGTAGGAGGATTTAAGACTCGTCGATCAATTGCTTGTCAAATTATTAAAATCAAATTCTCTAAATTATTAGATCCTTAAAATGATAATGTTATGGAGATAACAAAGTCATAGCCTCCCATTAAGATGGATATTAGATAACAAAGTCATAGCCTCTCATTAAGGTGGATCGTAATGGGTTCAATAGTCTAGGTATACATTGCAGATGCTCTACGCCTGATATTTATCTGGATATTAGAATTATCATTTATTATATGATGACTTTATTGTACTATCTGATGAATAGTTGGATTAGCCAGAGCTCTACTCGGACCTGGTCATTCATTAGTTAGATTCACTGAGTATGTTCATGTTAATGGTTAAACCTAACTGAGATTTTCAGTGGAGGCCATAGCCTACTGAAAAGGAATCTGAGGTAAAATTATTACTAAAAATTATTTGAAAAAATAATTGGTTAAGAACCTATGCCTAGATGCACATGGGTTAGTCAGAGCTCTACTCAGACCTATATGTAGTCTGTGTGGATTCTAGTACCCGCTAAGGGATTAAAGTAATTTCTCGAATTGAAGGTAGAGGTTACTAATTTGTATAAAATAGTGGAAGGACCTTTAGACCAAAGTTTAAGTCTTTAGGATTAAATAGTTCATATACTAATAGATCCTTATTTTTCTTTCAAGATGGCTAGTAATTTGTCGCTTCGCTCACTGTTGACAATAACAAGCTTATAGGACCAAATTTTGATAATTGATATCGAAAGTTGAGAATAGTTCTCGAGCATGAGAGGATCCTATATATGATTACGGATCCAGCACTTGAAGTACCAGCTCCCAATACAGATGCGACGGTTGGAGATACTTATTAGAAGTGGCTCCATGACTGTATGATAGTATGTTGCATAATAAGAGCTACTATAAGTGATGAATTTAGTTATAAATTTGATGATAGAGGTTACTAATTTGTATAAAATAGTGGGAGGACCTTTAGACCAAAGTTTAAGTCTTTAGGATTAAATAGTTCATATACTAATATATCCTTATTTTTCTTTCAAGATGGCTAGTAATTTATCGCTTCGCTCACTGTTGACAATAACAAGCTTATAGGACCAAATTTTGATAATTGATATCGAAAGTTGAGAATAGTTCTCGATCATGAGAGGATCCTATATATGATTACGGATCCAGCACTTGAAGTACCAGCTCCCAATACAGATGCGACGATTGGAGATACTTATCAGAAGTGGCTCCATGACTGTATGATAGTATGTTGCATAATAAGAGCTACTATAAGTAACGAATTTAGTTATAAATTTGATGATTCTCAATCGAAGGAGATGCTTCAAATGTTGAACATGTCTTTTAGCATACTTAAAGATTTATCCTCATCAGGGCATCGATCCTCTAAGAGAGGAAAGAAAAGTATGGTGCATAGGTATCATGCTAGGACTTCAAAGCCCAATCGAACTAACCAGTCTAAAATAGATCAGAGTCAGATAGAATACTTTTTTTATAAGAAGTTGGGGCACTAAAAAAGAAATTATCCTTTATATCTAGTTTTTCTTAATTTGAACAGGTCTAGAAAGAGAAATCAGTAAAGAGTTATTGGACAAGGTACTTATATGATAACATCTTATAATTTCTCTGTCATGATACTTCTACTTGGGTATTGGATACCGAAAGTTCGATTTATATTTGTAATTCGTTGCACGAACTTCAGGTTAGCAGAAAATTTGAGAAGAGCAAATGATTCCTAAATATTGAAGATGGAAGAGCTGTTCCAGTTCTAGCATTAGAAAAAATTTAGTTTGCTCTTAATTTAAATATCATTATTTTAGATAATTGTCATTATTATCCATCATTCCTTATGAATATAATCTTTGTAGGTCTTTTGGCCAAAGAGGGTTATAACTTCTCAATAAAGAAAGATTTCTATGATATCATTATGAATGGTGTCATAGTTATGCATGGATAACTAAAACATGGTATTTATATTTTATCACAGTCTGTTAGTGTAATGTACACATCGAATAAATATCCTAGAATAGATAATGTCATAGATGCCTATCTTTGACATTATAGGCTCGGTCATATAAATAAGAATAGGATAAATAAATTAACTAAAAAGAAAATCTCTGATATCAATGATTGTGAATCATTACCAATCTGTGAGTCCTGTCTATTTAGAAAGATGATCAAGTCATCCTTTACTGGAAAGGATGAGCAAGCCAGTGATGTTCTAGGTCTAATACATAGTGATGTATGTGAACCTATGAACATAGTCACCAGAGGAGGATATTACTACTTCGTTACATTTACCGACGACCTATTGAGATATGGGTACGTCTACCTTACGAAGCATAAATTCGAATCATTTGAAATGTTCAAATGATTCTATAATGAGGTAAAAAAATAAACTGAAAAGAGTATTAAAACTCTTTGATCAGACTAAGGAGCTGAATATCTTTTCAATAAGTTTTTGATATATCTAGAAGAAAATGACATTCTCTCACAATGGATCTCTCCTGGAACACCACAACATAATGGGGTGTCAGAAAGGATGAATCAAACTCTGTTAGATATGGTTCGATCTATGATGGGATTTGCGAGTCTGTCGATCTCTTTTTGAGATTATGCTCTTGAGACGCATGCCATATTCTGAACAACATTCTGAGCAAATCGATCACAAAAATATCATATGAGATATGGACTAGACGTACGTTGATATTCTCTCACCGTAGGATTTGGGGTTGTCCAGCTTATGTCAAATATTTGCAGATCGATAAGCTTAGATCTTGATCCAATAAGTGCTTATTTATAGGGTACACCAAGGAGTCAAGAGTATACTACTTCTCTCTTGCACAGAACAAAAAGTATTCATCAGCAATAAGATAGTCTTTTTGAAAAAGGAGTTCCTTAGTGAAGGAACTAATGCTTCTAAGGTTGAACTTGATGAAGTTCAATGGTAGAAGAACCAATACAAACAAGTGAAAATATAGAACTGGATTTGATAAGATCAAATCTAGAGCCCATTATTGAGGTACCTTTAAGGAGATCCAGTAGAGTACCGCATCAGTCGGATAAATACTATAGTTTCTTAATCCAAGACTATGATTCTGTTGAACTCGATGAGAACGACGAGAATTCGATCACCTATATGGATGCCATGTAAAGATCCGACTCTGAAAAATAACTTGAGATCATAAAATCTAAGATGGAGTCCATGAGATCAACAGTGTAAGGATACTTGTTGATCCACCTGAAGGGATTAAACTTATAGGATGTAAATAGATATTCAAAAAGAAAAGGGACACAAACGGAAAGGTGGAGATCTATAAAGCCCATTTGGTTGTCAAAGGATATCGTTAATGTTATAGTATTGACTATGATGAGATATTTTCTTCTATGACAATGTTCAAGTCCATCCAAATTATACTTGCAATAGCAGCACATTTTGAATATGAGATTTGACAAATGGATATCAAAACTACTTTCTTTAATAGAGAACTAGAAGAAGAGGTGTATATGATACAATCTGAAGAGTTTACATCTACAGATGAATCAAAGATGTGTAAGCTTCAGAGATCCATTTATGGATTGAAGCAGGCATCTCAGAGTTGGAACATGTATTTTGATAAGGTGATCAGAATGTATGGCTTCATTAGGAATAAAAAAGAATCATGTATTTATAAATAGGCTAATGGTTCTGTAGTCATTTTTCTTGTACTGTATGTAGATGATATACTGTTAATAGAAAATGATGTTCCTACTTTACCAAGTGTAAAGCTTTGACTGTTTTCACAGTTCTCCATGAAGGATTTGAAAGAAGTATCCTACATCCTAGGGATGAAGATCTATAAGGATAGATCTAAGAGGTTGCTTGGATTAATCCAATCCATGTACATAGATACCATACTGAAACGGTTCAGTATGGAGAATTCTAAAAAAATGTTATCCTTTGATAGGCCATGGAATTACTTTTCTAAGAAAGATTATCTGACAACTTCACAAGAAAGAGAGCGTATGAGTAGAATAGCATATACTTTAGCATTGGGATCTATCATGTATGTCATGACATATAGAAGGTCAGATGTAGCATACTCATTAGGGATAGTGAGTAGGTACTAGTCTGATCCGGATGAGAACCATTGAAAGGTTGTAAAGACAATCCTTAAGTATTTAAGAAATATTAAGGATCAATGACTTATCTATGGAGACACTGACTTGAAACTTATAGAATATACTGATTCCAACTTCCAGTCAGATCATGATGACAGCAAGAGCGTGTCGGGTTATATGTTTAGTCCAAGTGAGAGTTGTTAGAAAATATATCCTAAAGTCAATCATTTGGATGATTGTGCTCTTTGTAATTTGTATATAAATTATGAATAAATAAAAATTATTTTGATATTTTTATCATAAGGTATACATCTTTCCTATTAGAACTTTTGTGTTGTGATGAAGTCTTTAAAATTACATGACAATCGATAAAGGAGGATTTATCAAATTATTCTTAAACATGTTCACGACCAAATGATACGTCAATAAGGGATGATGATATTTATCGAGTATAGATCATTGTGTGCCATATAGGTTGGTTATCTTCGTAATCAAGGAGTGTAGAGATACTGGTATAGCATACAGGTGAGATGTAGAAGTACATCATCACGAAATAAGTGACTCACCTATAGAGTGCTTTGCTATCAAGAGCAACTCATGAAGCATGTGGGCATAAGTGTTTCTTAAACTTGTGATCACCATAGTGATTTGCAAGCAACTCATTATGCTTTGGTGCCGGACTATCTGTATTTCTAATGTAGTGATGGAAGACTACGGGTACAGTCAAGTACTTGCGAAGTCCATGTGTGAATCAGGATAGGATTGATCTCTCTAGATTATAGGAGATAATGCATCACTGTATCTCAATTTAGTAAACCCTAGGCCTGGATAATCTATATGATGGATTTTAAAGGTTGAAATACAATATGGATAACTCATCCAAGATTAACAGTTAAACCCTAGGTCATCCTTGAGCATTCGAGGTCAAAGGGATGAATTATGCGATAACCATGTGCGTAGGTTCTTGAATATTGCTTTGTAAATATTTGTTCTATCTGAATGTTGGAAAGCATTGCTAGATGGTAACATTGATTAGTACAATAAGTTGTTTCTATGCTACCAATTTAGTATTCATACCTATGGAGTCACACACAAAGTCAGACAATGTAGGAAAGAATTAATCAAAGTCTATAAATTTAATTTATAAGTATGTGACTTGATTGAATGAATAGATTGGTTTAATTGAGAATTAAGTTAAGGGTCATACGAGATTAAAGAGTTGATTATGTCTAGCTAGCACTGGACATGTGGTTTAGGTTTCATTCCGGAGATGATACTGATCTGATCAATGATCCAAAAAATTTATGAGAGATTGAATTCAAGGGCTAATTAGATTTGATCTGATTTAATTAGGTTTGAATTGAGTTAAAAATTTAAGTTAGACTTAAACTAGAATCCTAATTAGAATAGGATTGACAGGCTCTTCGAATCTGGTTCGAATCAGGTTTGAATCGGATCCAAATAAAGTCAAATCTGAAGCCTTTTGGTTTAGAACCAAAGACTCCTAATTACTAAGGACTCTCTCTCATTAGGTGGCTGACCAAGGAAGGAATTGAGGTGCTGGTTTTTCCACCCCAAGAAGCATGTGTATGAAGGGTCTTGCATGAAACAATCTTAGGTGCTCTCCTTTCTTATGTCCGATTCCTACTTTGGATAGGATTGGGTGTCCTAACTAATTAGGACTTTGGATCAGATGTGGACACCTCATCTATTAAAGGGAGGACCCTATTACATGGAAAAGGAAGTGATTTGTTTTGTACGACAAACACAAAAACCACCATGATATAAAGGAGAGGTTTGTGTGCGACAACAAAAGAAAGGGGCACTATTTTTGTGGGATGTCCTCCACTCTTCACATCTTTTCTCTTGGTGTCCTCTTCCTTGGTGTGAAAGTTCACATCTGAGATAAGATCTCCTTCTTCTCTTGCTGCCTTTTAAAGATTTGGCAAAAAGAAGGTCATTCCTTTTCCCTACGGAGCCTGGCGTGCACGCGAAGTAGAGGCTCTGTACTTTCAAACCTTGTGAGGTATTGGATTCGAGAATTCTTTAGGGATTTTGATCCCTACTCTGCAGCATATCAGGTAAACATAAAATTTATGTTAGCTTATCATAGAAAAATTTTTAAATTGCATCTTAGCGATCTGATCAGATCGGATGAACTTTTTCTTCATGTATTACCTAAATGTCTGTCAACATATCAACTCATTCTATTTTAAATAGTCACCAACAATTCAACTTCAATGCCACTATTATCAATTCAATCTCTTAACCAGTTTCTTCTTCAAATATCAAACAGATTTATGTTTCATTAATGCTAATAATTAAGATTCAAATGCTCAAATATATCATGAATGTAATGCTATGCCATATATATATATGAATGAATGCTAAATACAAATGCAAGTTCCTCAGGTCACCACATTCTTGATTCAAGATGTCACACCTATCAAGCCAAGCTGGTGTTCTGCCTTCTCAACTATCTCAGCATCCACCAATTGTGACTCTCGAGCAGTTCAAACTACTCATTCAACAAGTGTAGGCCTTTACTATGGTGGTCTAGGGTGATCTCAACCAAGTTGGCATGGCCGACTAATGAGTCACAAGAATGGCCATTGAAGGTGCTTCACACTTGTCCGTCAGCTCATCCACCTATCGGGCTGGGTTTTGAGTGGCAACACAATTTAATGAAAAATAGAGACTTGGTAGTTCAAGTAGATCAATTTTATTAGTCTAAAGAGAGCAATACTCATATGATATAAGCATGCATGTTTTGTGCACACCATACACATAATGCGTAGAGCCACCTAGATCTCAAGTTTATAGTTAGAGAATCCTTGGGGATCAAACAAGCATGTAGAAAAAACTGAAGGGTTATAATTTCTATAATTCCATTTGGATAATTACTGCTATAAAAAATTTGCTTGTCTAACTAGACCTATTTACAAGTGAGGCTGCCTGCCCAGCCTACTCAAGCTTGAAGCTTTTAGGCTCAACATGCCTGACTAGACTTGAAAAATAAGTGCGCTCATTGAATAGATGGCACCTAGGCATATAGATTAAAGCTTTGCCACAAATTTTTTTAACTCTAGATTTTTCTGACTAAAGTCTAGGTTTTGTTGATATGCAAAATTTAATTGGAGAAGATCTAGAATCTTGGAATACCATATTTTAATTATAGAGTTTTGAAATTATCAATAAATGTTTAGTTATTCATATTTAGTATTTTTAAAATGAAAAAAATGATAAAAAATTCCAGAGTCCCAAAGTTTGACTAAGACTTGGGTTGGACCTAGAAAGTAGAACTGCAAGCTAGGCTAAATGGGTCTATATCTATCTGTGCAATTTTGATCAACACAAGTTGTAGAGCACCTAGGAAAATAAAAGGCATTCCTTCCAAAAAAGGGATTATAGTACATGTTTGGGTTGCATTTGTCCTTGTCAAAAATAATTTTAGGTCTACATCCAAAATTTTGAGTGTTTGCCTACCTACCTATAAGCTTTTCACGAGAAGTTATTTTGTTTTACATAGTGCAAAGTTTTCCCTCGCAAACCCCCTTACAGCTAGGGGAGGTTCTTGCTTTTCTTCTCTCAAATGGTTGCATACTAAATCCCTCTCATCTCCCAATTACATGTGCCTTCCTATCCTCCTCTGCGGAACCCTATGCCATGCCACTGTGGTCAATAATTATTGCCACCATAGTCTTCAACCATTGATTTGTCAATGTAGTTGATGGCCTTCACCACAGCCCTTTGGCCAACTAGTGAGGTTGTGCTTAATGATGAGGACATCAGTGTAGTGCTTTCTCAATCTCTTCTAAGGTTCCATTCTTCTTCTATCCCTCTTGTTTTTCCCTCTTGAATTGTAATGGCATTTTCATAATTTCTATAAGTTTGTTAACACTGACATATCTTCAGCAAGTCATTAATGATTTCCTCATCTGACTTTCATTTTAGGTCAAGATGCATTGGAAAGATAGCTCGATGTCGAGCATTTTTGAAGTGCATAAATGAATACTTTTAATTAAATTGATGTGGGTGAAGCTTCATTTTGGATCAATGTGTATTGAATTGCCTTTTCTAACATGACCAGAGATGAACTTTAAAATATGAGCATTTTTAAGCTTAGATGATCTTCTATCATTTGGATCACTTTGATAAAGCCATAGATGGTAGATATAGGAATCCATGACTGTATCAATTTTTCTCACTTAAACGATTTGGCTCCTCACAAGTCAACATGGAGTGTGATATAATAACCTTCAAATTTGTCTGTGTAAAGTATTAGATGTGTGCCCTAAATGTCAGATTGGCTGACACATTCTTGTACAAATCTAAGGGCAAATTTATAATTTTGACTATAAATCAATAAATGGGTTAATCTTCTATCACATTGTGTACATTGTGCCTGTGATACATCCTTTGAGTTAGTAGGAATGTCAATTTATATTTTCAAGAGTTGAAAATTTAATGCATGAATTTACATAACTAACTCATAAACAGCTCCTGACCATTGGATCATCATGAGGATGGTGATCGATCCGGAAGGTTGGTGTACGATCGCTTCTTTAGGATAGATGTATTTTGAGTCTACGGTGTGGAGACACCAAAGCAAGAGTACAGGTATTCGTTAAGAACGAGAGTACTGAGCATGACCATATCGAGCAGTCATAAGGAAGTCTACCTTCTCGTCGATGACTAGCTCGATGCTGCAGTTGTGTGTCTAGTTCTTTGACCTGAGGTATATCGATAGTTTACCTTGAGTGTGTTATAGTTTGACTACACCATAACTCAGTCTCCTAGCCATTCAAAACCCTGAGGTGTTTGTTGACTGTAGCATATTCATTGTAAAAACTAGGTCGCATCAAGATGGGATCTATCAACCTCGGTAGATGAGAGGAGTAGTCCTATGATGGTCGAAAGATCGAGTTCTTAAGCCCATGGCCATGGCAGAGTGAAATAATAGAAATGGAGTTTTTCATTGAGGTTTCACATCGGACTCGGATCGATCGATTGATTCATATGACTGATGTTGGGTTTGATGAGTTCACCTTAACCCTAATTCAGTCGGAACTCATGATAGAAAAACTCAATCACACAGGTAGCTGCACTGAGAGGTTCGTCTTCAGTTTTGATGGGTTGCCATCACATACTGTTAGGTATCACTGATGGATTTTGGGAGCAATTAGAATGATGTTGATAATCGATCATTCTAATTGTCTGAATCAGAAGAGTTCTGATCCATCGAAAGGAATTTTGATGATGTCGATGATGAGATCACGACATATCTCATTACCATATAGTATTGAACCTAACTGGATCACACAAATAAGGGTTAGGGTCTGGATGTCATCAATTGGGCTAACTCAATTGATTTGGATTAGATCCAAGTAGGTTCAAGAAAATCGTGCTAGCACTCGATTGAGCCTAACTTTCTCCTCGTGTAATCTTTTCTGTCTCTACTGAGCCAAATGTGATTTGACTCATCCAGAGAATCTTGAAAAGATTTTTTTTAGTCTAAATGAAGCTTGTCTAGCTCAGAAAAGGCTTGTCTTAATTCATGAGATGAATTTAAGACAAGCACCTGCTAATTCCTGTCACCTGTCAATTTCATTTTAGGACATCTGTTAAATGTTGACATATGGGTCTTAAACTGAAGAGAGCTCATTGGAGAATTTTTGGAGTGTCCACAAGCCTAAACCACATCAAATTGGGTGCCATAATCAGATTATGACGTGAGCCCAATTGGATTAAAGTGGGCACCCCAAATGGATAAGAATGAAAGAGTCCTGATAAACATGGACTCTTTGGCGCCACCTTGCTTGTGCTTATCCAAAGTTGGCGCCAACATAGGAGAAAGGGTGGAGGTTCTTATCTAATGTGATCAGATGACATCACTGCACCAATCAAAATTTTTTCAAAATTTATTGAAATTTTTTGATTGGTCGAATGATGTGGCACTGCGCAGCATACAGGGTCTATAAAATTTCTGTCTGCGCCTAGGGTTTGTGAGTTTCTGCTCAATACCCAGCCAAAATAAGAATCCTCTCTTCTTCTCCACATCCTCCCTGCTCTCCTCTCTCCCCTCTTCACGTCCAAGGAGTTGGACGTCCATCTGGCAAAGATCCAAGGCGTGGTGACGCCTAGAACAGGAAGGCTGTAGGACATCTTCGACAGGCTGTTGCTCCAACTTCAGAAGGAGTTCTGAAGCACTTCCAAATCAGATAGAGATCTGATTTTTGGAGTGTAGATTCATGAGGAGAAGATATTCCAGGTCCTGCCTGAGTGGATACTAGTAGAGGTCAGGCGCATGCGTGGCTACATCAGAACCTCGGGCTATACAGAGATCATCTACAGGGTAATCAGATTACCCTTGAGGTATTACTTGTTTTCTCATCCCTTTTAAATTTATTTTAAACTTAATATCAGATATGAAGATTAGATCTAGAGACTTAGATCTGAAATAAATGTAGGATAAATTTTTTTTAAAATTATTCTACCTCAGATTTGATGAAATCTGGAAGATCCTATAAAGAAAAAAAGTGATTTTTCCTTCAACTGGTATCAGAGCCAGGTTGATGGCTCAATTTCAGATCTAATTTAGATCTAATTTTAATTTTAATTTATCTGATATTAAAAAATTTTAGATGTCACATCAGATATGATAGGATCTGAAATTAAAATATTTAAAATTAAATCTAAGAAGATCTAATATGCATGAGATGCATGATTAGACTAGGATTAGTTAAATCCATGAACAGTCTTAAGTTTTAAATTTTAATGAGATTAAAATATGAATTAAATTTAATTTATTTTTATTTTTTTGATGTTATAATTATTATAATTAGATCAAAAAATAGAAAATAAAATTTTAATTTTTTTCATAAAATTAATCTGTTGCATGCCTAGACTAGTTGTAGAATTATTCCAGTAACTTGTCTAGAATAGATTTAATTTTGAATAGTTTAATTTAAATCTTATTTTTTAGATATTATACGTGATATATCAGATCTGAAAGCATGTTAATTAGATCAATTTTTGATACATGAGATGTATGCAAAATATGTATTAGTTAGATCTTAAATTGTATATGTGATATGTTAATTTAGATCTAACTAGTTTTGTAGTTAAATTTATATTTCTGATTAAGGTATTTCTCATGGCCGTCCGGTCATAAGAATGTAGGGTTTTAAGACCCTCTCTTCTCATTCAATGGAGTATTCTTATGACGTGTAGGGGTGCCGCGCGTTCATCCTTAATCAGAAATCAAAACTTACTTTTCTGCAAAACCTTAGATCCTGAAATCTTAAGATTTATTTTACATATTTTGTTTATGAACCCACTCTTAATTAATGAATTAAGCTTATGAAATTAAGTTAGGTCTAAAATTGAGAATTTCAGATCTAAGACATTTTCATAAAATTAGGTTCGAGCTTGGGTAGCTCAATTAGGTCTAGCGGTTGATCAAATCGAATCAAGAATTGGTTAGGTGGGATCATGAAAGCTAATAATTGACCAGCCTAATAGGATTAAGTCTGGATCAAGGTCGAATCACATTTAGATGTGACTCGATCAAGTTAAGACCTAATTTGGCTCAGAGGTTAGAGCTTGGATTGTAGGCTAACCTAATTAGTTCTGGTTCGATAATTTGGTGTCTAAGGTAAGTTGGGCAGATGTGACCGACTGATTTTTAATTGGGAGCTACTCGACTTGAATGTGTTCTTGTCAAATTAATGGCATATCCCTCCCACCGGTCTCACTTACCTGGCCATATGTGTCAACTCAGTTCTGATTTGAGGTGGCTAATAATTCAAGCTAATCCATGCCACTAGGTTAGTCATAATTGTTATGACTATGTCAAGTCAAGTTTAATGAGACCTAAATCAAATCTCCCTAAGAAAATATTAAGTCTAGGTCTTCCACCATTGTGGATGTGCAGGCCTTTCCTGAGGTTGATTATTCTCGACTGGTTACAGTGGCTCAGTTGCACCGGGAAGACGCAACCATGTCCATTAGGCATTGGATGCTACGGATTAGAGGATGGATTGGGCTCAATATTCCGAATACGGTGAGGGACCCAATCAGGAATCTAGTTCGTGCAAATGGTGGGTTTGGCTTAACTAAGGATTGGAGCAATATTCCAGATACGGTGAGCTTCATGAATTAGAGATCAAGTTTTGGGTGCACCATAATTAGAGAATCATTGGACAAGAGTTGTCCACTTATTGGTTGATCCATCATCAATAACTGTTAGGTGAGATGATGAGCCAATCGGTGAGATCGCACCACCCACTAGAAATCACTGATCATGGAGATTTTCACATCTCTGCCAAGGGAGTGCAGGGATCTGAGAAAATAGTATGAGCCTAATTTATTTAAAAATGAAACTCCCAAACAAATTGATTAAGTTTGATTACAAAATCTAACTAGAAACTTTTGATTCTCTACAGGAAACATGTCTGCCTCAAACTCCCTGACCAAAATACTAGACACCCACAGATTGACTGGACCCAATTTCAAGAACTGAATGAGGAACTACAGAATTATTTTGGGTTCTAAAAAATTGACTCATGTCTTGGATCAGGATCCACTTGCCATGCCAGCACATCCGACTGCTGAACAGAGAGCATCTTTGGAAAAGTGGACGGATGATGATAACAAAGCAAGGTACTACATGTTGGGTGCAATGTCTGATGACTTGCAGCGTCAGTATGAGAATATTTTGACTACCCATCAAATGTTGGCTCACCTATAAGTGTTGTTTGGTGAACAGAGTCACGCAGCCAAGTATCAAGTCTGTCAAAGACTTTTTAAGGCTAAAATGCGTGATGGGCAGTCAGTCCAAGATCATTGTTTGACAATGATCAAAGATCTTGAAGAGCTTGAGAAGCTCGGTATCATCTTAGACAAGGATTTTCAGATTGATGTGATCCTTCAGTCCTTGTCTGATGCATATGGTCAGTTCATCATGAACTTCCATATGCATAAGATGCAGTGTACCTTGGTCGAGTTAATGAACATGCTGGTTACGGCTGAGCTTTCTATGAAGGGTTCAAAAGGCTCAGTTCTTACTGTGGAGCGGACTTCTTCCAAGAGAAAGTCTTTTGGAAAGAAAAAAAAGTTCGCAAAGAAGCAGAAGGTGGATGGCAAGAAGAAAAAGACAGAAGCAAAGAAGAATGCTGCTGATAAGAAAAAATATTTTCACTGCCAATCAGACGGCCATTGAAAGTGAAACTGTCCTCAGTACCTGGCCACCCTGAAGAACAAGAAGGATGATCCTTCTGGAGGTATGCTCATTTTAGAATTTAACCTTACGATTTCTTCTGCATCCAGTTGAGTGCTTGACTCTGGTTCTAGTGCTCATTTGTGCACTTCTATGCAGGGTCTTGAGGAGAGCAGGAAGCTGAGGGATGGGAAGATGATCCTACGCATCGAAAATGGAGCAAGAGTTGCTGTTGTGGCCGTGGAAACCTACCCTCTGCGATTACCTTTAGGATTAGATTTATTTCTTAGAGATTATTATTATGTGCCTGCAGCAAGCAGAAATTTGATTTCTGTTTCATGTTTAGCACAAGAAGGCTATGTGATTAGCTTTCATAAGGACCATTGTAACATATTTTATGAAAATAATAAAGTTGCAGATGATTTTCTTATTAACGATCTCTATCAGCTACATATTGATGTATCTGTATTTAATATCGAGCAAAATGTGAATGCCATAGGAATTAAAAGGCCTAGAGATAGTCTAAATAATAGGTATCTGTGGCACCTAAGGCTAGGTCATATAGCGGAAGATAGGGTTAACAAATTGGAGAAATTCGGGCTATTGAGTCCGTTGACTTCCGAGTCATATCCAGTTTGTGAATCATGCCTTTAAGGTAAAATGACTAAGCTTCTTTTTGTGGGACATGGGGAAAGGGCTACAGACCTACTTGCCCTAGTACATATGGATGTGTGTGGCCCATTTGATGTACCGGCTAGAGGCAACTACGTCTACTTCATTACCTTTACCGATGATATATCCAGGTACGGATATGTGTTTCTAATGAAACACAAGTCTGAAGTCTTTGAAAGGTTCAAAGAATTCAGACATGAGGTTGAAAAACAAACAGGAAAGTCCATTAAGGTTCTTTGATCAGATCGAAGAGGTGAATACCTTAGTCGGGAGTTTCTAGACTATCTTAAGGACAATGGTATAGTCTCTCAATGGACTCCACCTGGAACGTCTCAACTCAACGAGATTTCAGAATGGAGAAATCGGACCCTATTAGATATGGTCCATTCCATGATGAGCTTCACGGACCTCCCTGAATTTTTTTGAGGACATTGTCTCATGACAGCAATTTATGTATTGAATAGGGTTTCCTCTAAAATCATTCCTACCACACCGTATGAGATATGGCATAGTAAGAAGTCAAGTCTGAATCATCTCAGAATTTGGGATTGTTTGGCTCATGTCAAGAGACAGCAAGCGGACAAGTTAGAGTTCAGATCTTTTAGAGCTCAATTCATAGGATATCCTAAAGAGTCATTAGGATACTATTTTTATATTCTGAAAGACCACAATGTGATTGTGAGTCAAAATACTATTTTTCTTGAAAAATAGTTTATTCAAGATGGTGGCATCGGAAGAATAATTAAGCTCAAGGAGAATGTCTCCCAAGTGCAACGAGCTAAAGAACCTGAGGAACCAAATCAATCAGAACCAGTCCTAACACAACCTCTTCCACCTCGTAGATTGACTAAAATTTTTTGTCCTCCTGAAAGGTACTTAGGTACTATACAAGAGGATGTAGAGAAAATATTTCTCACGAAAAATAGGGTTCATGGTGATGATCCCAAGACCTATGATGAGACGATATCAGATATCGACTTCGAGAAATGGTTAGAGGCAATGAGATCAGAAATTGACTCGATGCACTCAAACCAAGTCTGGACCTTGGTAGATCCACCTGAAGGTATTGTACCTATTGGTTGTAAATAGATCTTCAAGAGAAAGATAGGTGCAGATGAGAATGTGGAGACATTCGAGGCTAGGCTCGTAGCGAAAGGTTATAGTCAGCACGAAGACATTGACTATCAGGATACCTTCTCGCCCGTTGTCATGCTAAAATTCATCCGCACATTGCTTGCAGTTTGCAGCCTATTTTGATTATTAAAATATGGCAGATGGACGTGAAAACGGCGTTCTTAAATGGACATCTTGAGAAAGATATCTTTATAGAACAGTCGCTTGGTTTCACATCCAGTGATAATGATCACAGGATCTACAAACTGCAAAGGTCCATTTATGGACTTAAGCAAGCATCTCGGAGTTGGAATACTCATTTCAATGATGTCATCAAAATATTTGGTTTCATCAAGAACGAGGAGGAACCATGTGTGTTCAAAAAGATCAGTGGGAGCGTAGTTGTCTTCCTCGTATTGTACGTAGATGATATCCTTCTAATTGGGAATGACATTCTCATGTTGACCTCAGTCAAAGTATGGTTGTCTAAGGAGTTCTCTATGAAAGATCTAGGAGAGGCATCCTTTATACTGGGTATTAAGATCTATAAAGATAGACCAAATAGGATGCTGGGACTTTCACAGAAGATGTATATGGAGGAGGTGCTAAAAAAGTTTAGCATGAAAAACTCCAAAAGAGGTTTAGTACCTTTTAGACATGGCATTCATCTCTCCAAGAAGATGTGCTCTAACACACCTGAGGAGATTGAACGTATGAGCAAGATCCTTTATGCTTCGGCAATAGGGAGCCTCATGTATGCCATGCTATGTACACGACCTGATATAGCCCATGCTGTGAGTGTCACAAGCAGATATCAGTCAAATCCAGGCGAAGAGTACTGGACTTCTGTGAAATGTATCCTTAAGTACTTGAGAAGGACTAAGAATATGTTTCAAGTCTTTGGGAATGGAGAACTCCAGATTTAGGGATATACAGACTCAGATTTTATGTCTGATATAGATAATCGAAAGTCAACATCTGAGAGTCTGTTCATTTACAATAGTGGTGCAGTTAGCTGAAAGAGTTCCAAGCAGACGGTGATCGCTGATTCCACCATGGAGGTAGAGTACATTGTTGCATCGGAAGCTGCGAAGAAGGTATTCTGGTACAAGAAGTTTGCCGCAGAACTTGGAGTGATGTCATCGGATGCTATACTTCTTTACTGTGACAATAATGGCACCATAGCCCTAGCTAAGGAGCCAAGGTCTCACCAGAAATCCAAGCACATCGAGCGATGATTCCATTTGATTCGTGATTACCTCGAAAAGGGTTATGCCGAGGTCAAGAGAGTTGACTCCACAGACAATATGGCAGACCCGCTGACTAAGCCATTAGGCCAGCAAAAGATCGAAGCCTACCTTGAGAAGATGGGACTTAGATATGTAGCCAATTGGCATTAGATCAAGTGGGAGTTTGTTAGATATGTACCCTAGATGCCAGATTGGCTGACACATTTCTGTACAAATCTAAGGATAAATTTATAATTTTGACTTTAAATCAATAAATGGATTAGTCTTCTATCACATTGTGTATATTGTGTCTGTGATACATCCTTTGAGTTAGTAGGAATGTCAATTCATATTTTCAAGAGTTAAAAATTTAAGGCATGAATTTACATAACTAACTCATAAACAGTTCCTGACCATAAGATCATCACGAGGATGGTGATCGATCCGGAAGGTTGGTGTACGATCACTTTCTTAGGGTAGATGTGTCTTGAGTCTATGGTGTGGAGACACCGAAGCGAGAGTATAGGTATTCATTGAGAATAAGAGTACTGAACGTGACCATATCGAGCAGTCATAAGGAAGTCTACCTTCTCGTTGATGACTAGCTCGATGCTGCAGTTATGTGTCTAGTTCTTTGACCTGAGGTACATCGATAGTTCACCTTGAGTGTGTTATAGTTTGACTATACCATAACTCGATCTCCTAACCATTCGGAACCCTGAGGTGTATGTTGGCTGTAGCATATTCATTGTAGGAACTAGGTCGCACCAAGATGTGACCTATCAACCTCGGTAGATGAGAGTAGTCCTATGATGATCGAAAGATCGAGTCCTTAAGCCCATGGCCATGGCAGAGTGAAATAATAGAAAAAGAGTTTTTCATTGAGGTTTCACATCGAACTCGGATCGATCGATTGATTCATATGACTGATGTTGGGTTTGACGAGTCCACCTTAACCCTAATTCAGTTGGGACTCATGATAGAAAAACTCAATCACACAGGTAGCTGCACCGAGAGGTTCGTCTTCAGTTCTGATGGGTTGCCACCACATACTGCTAGGTATCACTGATGAATTTTGAGAGCAATTAGAATGATGTTGATGATCGATCATTCTAATTGTCTGAATCAGAAGAGTTCTGGTCTATTGAAAGGAGTTTCGATGATGTCGATGATGAGATCACGACATATCTCATTACCATACAGAATTGAACCTAACTGGATCACACAAATAAGGATTAGGGTCTGGATATCATCAATTGGGCTAACTCAATTGATTTGGATTAGATCCAATTAGGTTCAAGAAAATCGTGCTAGCACTCGATTGAGCCTAACTTTCTCCTCGTGTAATCTTTTTTGTCTCTACTGAGCCAAATGTGATTTGACTCATCCAGAGAACCTCGAAAAGATTTCTCTCAATCTAAATGAAGCTTGTCCAGCTCAGAAAAGATTTGTCTTAATTCATGAGATGAATTTAAGACAAGCACCTGCTAATTTCTATCACCTGCCAATTTTATTTTAGGACATCTGTCAAATGTTGACATATGGGTCTTAAACTGAAGAGAGCTCATTGAAGGATTTTTAGAGTATCCACATGTCTAAACCATATCAAATTGGGTGCCATAATCAGATTATGGTGTTAGCCCAATTGGATTAAAGTGGTCGCCCCAAATGGATAAGAATGAAAGAGTCCTGATAAACATGGACTCTTTGGCACCACCTTGCTTGTGCTTATCCAAAGTTGGCACCAACATAGGAGAGAGGGTGGGGGTTCTTATTTGATGTGATTAGATGACATCATTCCATCAATCAGAATTTTTTCAGAATTTATTAAAATTTTTTGATTGATCGAATGATGTGGCACTGCGCAGCATACAGGGTCTATAAAATCCCTGTCTGCGCCTAGGGTTTGTGAGTTTCTGCTCAATACCCAGCCAAAACAAGAATCCTCTCCTCTTCTTCATATTATCCCTACTCTTCTCTCTCCCCTCTTCACATCCAAGGAGTTGGACATCCATCTGGCAAAGATCCAAGGCGTGGTGACGCCTGGAACAGGAAGGCTGCAGGACATCTTCGACAGGCTGCTGCTCCAACTTTAGAAGGAGTTCTGAAGTACTTCCAAATCAGATAGAGATCTAATTTTTGGAGTGTAGATTCGCGAGGAGAAGACATTTCAGGTCCTGTCTGAGTGGATACCGATAGAGGCTAGACGCTTGTGTGGCTACATTAGAACCTCGGGCTGTACAGAGATCATCTACAGGATAATCAGATTACCCTTGAGGTATTACTTATTTTCTCATCCCTTTTAGATTTATTTTAGACTTAATATCAGATATGAAGATTAGATCTAAAGACTTAGATCTGAAATAAATATAGGATAAATTTTTTTAAAATTATTTCATCCCAGATTTGATGAAATCTAAAAGATCCTACAAAGAAAAAAGACAGTTTTTCCTTCATAAAGAGCTAGACTAAAATAAACATCACAAAACTGTCTCTTGGTACATTTTGCATTCATCTTTTGTTGCCCAGATTGACAACTTAGGAGGGAGGTGAATTGGATTTTTTAAGACACTAAAGTAAATATGTGCTCAACTAGTGCTTAGTTAAGTATTAGTACAGTAGAAGTAATGAGTAAATATGAGAAACATAGAAACTTAAGAAAGCAAGAGGAGAGCAATAATCATATATATATATAGGCACAAGATTTTATAATAGTTCAGTGTCAAACTCAGCACCTACATCCAGTTTTCATAATATCTTTTTTGAAAATTCTGCTATAATTTTTTTTAAGATTATAACATGATTATTTTACTCGAGCTCATAATCAAATTCAGTTGATTTTACAAATAGATATCAACCAAAACTACTCTCTCAAGCTACCTTTAGGCTTGCACAAATAATATAATCCAATTCAAGAGGTTTGGATTTGCTTTTTCCTCAAGCTTCAATCCCAATTGAAACTTATTATAGCAAACAATGGTTAAATATTGAAAAACACAAATAAAAGCTTCCAAAGAGCAAATAAAAATATCATGGAAGTACAAATAGATATCGTTGAGGAGATTTGGCAATTAATGCTCTTCTCTTCATCTTTGAACCCTTTGAAAACTCAAGAGTGTGGTAGTTGGAAAGTGAATGCACTCTCTTAAATAGACTCTTAGTGTTTCTTAGGTTTTCTCTTTATTTTTCTTCTTATTTACCTTCTTCAATATGTTTGCATGCACTTAAAGCTCTTGAAAGGTTTGAAAGTTAGTTTCTAGCCACTAGGAGGTTGGAACTAGCTATTAGAGATGTTTTGCAACACTTTTGTATCTTCTATATAATTAGCTATTAGAGTTGTTAGATATAGTGGAGTCGACTCACAAGAACTTGGAATTGACTCAAAGTTAACTTTGGGTTGACTCAAACTTATAACTTAGGGTTGACTTGGGAACATATCAATTTTGGTAGCTCTCTATCTTTCGTTTGAGACCATTCAGAGATCGACTTGGCTGAACTGGGGTCATCTCACAGTTTTGTGGCACTTAAGATTTTACGTATCAGAGTTGTCTCATTAAAACTTAAGGTTGACTCTTGACTTTCAACTTCATTTTTCTTACAAAGTAGTTTTCTACACTTGCATCTTTTGGTCTCAAATTCTTGCAATTTCTTTGACATTCTTGGATCAAATTAGCATCCTAAAAATCTCATCAACACACTCCAACAAACCATTAGTTCCATCATATACTCAAAAGTTTTATATTAATCAAAATCATTCTTTGAGTCAATAATCTCTCTTTTTGATGATGATAAAATATTGAGTATGCACAAAAAAAAATTTTAATATAAGCTAAGATAATTATTGAACTCTTGTTTAACTAACAACATAAATGTATCGAGGCAAAGTATCAGAACATTAAGTTCAAGAAGTAATTAACATTTTGAATGGAGTAAGGTTGTGCCTTTCAGAGCATTGCGAGTTGAATGCTTTAATTCACTTCAACTTAGTGATGAGAATATATCATGGGGTATCAGAGTGAGGTTAAAGGTTTGAGTTATCACAGTGCTAGAAAGATGATTAAGCATCTTTAAAAGAAATCAGAGCATGATTTTGAAAGCATGTATCAAAGTGTTATGACATGTATCAAACTAGTTGATCCATATCCGAACATGTAATTAATTGATCTATATTAGAGCATGTATACATCAAGGGTAGTAAATATTAAGTATCAGAGTGAAGTTAAGTGTCAGAGTAGCAATAAATGCTTTAATAAAGATATAAATGCATAGCACGAGTATCTTCTTAAGAATTGAGTATTGTAATTGCTTTTCGGTGTTGCTTGTACTCAAAATTGAATTAATTTTATTTTCATCATCATGCAAAAAGTGAAGGGTGAGATCAATGCATATCAAGTAATAGTTATCAAAATAATGAAGTGAATATAGTGAGTCAGAGGCAGAAAGAAAGATAACATTTTCATTAAATATATAATCTTTACAAAGTATGTACCAAACAAAATGAATGTACCGTGTACAAAGCAATGGTCAATATAATACACTAAGATACACTAGTAAGACTAAAGACTACAAGAATAGTACAAAGCAATACATAAGATAGATAAGCAGTAGACAAGTAGTGTAATCCTCTTCTAAGGGCAACTCTATGTGAGTGGATGAAGTAGCCCTAGAGGAAGATCATCCATCCCTCATGCTCCTGATCTTGCTTGAAGGCCCAAGTGCACATGTAGAGAAGCCTACATCTAACCTAGTTATTTCCTAAATGGTGGTCTAGGAGTAGGCTGACTAGGCTGGGTTGGTTGATGGGTAGAAAGTCTGGGAGGTGCAATGCGCACCCTACTCCTAGCCCTAGCTACTGAAGATGGTGAAAAGGACTCCGACTATGAGATTAGGCACCCCATCACTATCAGGATGGAGGTGATGCCTTATTGTTGAAAAGTAGCAAGTCCTCTGAGCTTAGACTAAATCTGTGCTACTCGTATATCAATACTTCTCCTCAATCTGACAGCCTCTCAAGCAAGATTTGATAAGTCTATCAGCTCCTCGCTCCTCGTCCTCATATGCTGCTCCAGGGTGGTGACTCTATTCATAAAGCTAGAGATCTCATCTTTGAATGTACTAAGCTCGCTCTGAATAGTAGCTATGATCTTCAATACATCTAGTGGTGCTAGCTCTTATCGGTCTGCCCTGAGCCCAACCAACATGATCTCAGCCAACCTCTAGAGCTGATCCTTGTTTAGATGTATTGAGGTGATCTGTGGCTATTGAGTGCTGCTATTGCTACTATTGTAAAGGGTGCTACTATTGGTGGTGTGGTAAGTGGTGCTGTTGCTGCTAGTGGAGGTGTCCCAAGCTCTATATCGGGTTGAGGTGCACTCGGTCCTACCTTGCATCCTCGCCCTGCCACTTCTGCCCTAAGCCTCTCCACACCCATCTCCCTCCTAACTTTGGTACCCCATTCGATAGAGTGACCGATCATTGTAGATATTTGAGTGACTAGGGACTCTTAATGTTTGCGCCCCCCCCCCCCCAGCTACACTCCAAACTCTCAAAAGATCAGGGTAAAAACCATGCTATAAGGAAAACAAGCCTTCAACTAATTCGCTGTCTCCCAAATCTATTGCATTATCAGAGGGGGTAGGTTTAGAGGAATGCCTCGAATAATGTGGAATATCATGAGGATGTCCTGCTCTGAGATGAAGTCGAATCTTTTCATCCTAGGGAAGAAAATCCAACTCACAATATATGATGTAGTAGTTGAGTCTCTATGGGCAGCTAGTTGGCCTACACCTCCTCAAGCTTGCTAATATCCACCTCCTCTAAAATGCACTATAAGCCCATCCTTTGGTCCTCAATACACATGCCAGATCGAGGCATTTGAACTTTCCAGACTAGTCTCTGCTCGTTGAGCACGACTAAGACTCCCTCAACTGTGGACTCATTGCTTTTAGTACTTAGCTAGATGTTTCCAAAGAACTCTTGGATGAGGTTGGGATAGATGGAGAGGTCCAAAGAATACATAAACTCTCACCTCTGCTCATAGATCCACCGACCAATGGTGAAGTGCTCGTGCTCCAAGAATCCAAAATTAATCTTTTGCTCGACGGTGACAAACCTCACCAATAGTGTAACTTGGGATGGTGACAGCTATAGTGGAGAAGGGCTCCTCTCTTGTCTCTGGAGTGCCAAAGCCTCACCCCATGCCTTGGTTCTCTATTCCATATGCTCTAGTGCCCTAGTTCTCTTCGATCGATAGGCGAGTTCTTTCCTAAGGGCTATTGGTGTAGGAATCAAGGGATTTTGCGAGACATTTGAAGAATGGAGGGCTTAAAAATGGTGGATGGAGGGTGCGGAGGGAGGTCTTGGGTGAATAGTAAAGCATGAAAGAGAAGGGAGGTCGTGATGGCTCAGGTTAGAAAATCATATCTCAATATAGGGGTCGACTTGAACTTACTTGTCGAGTTGACTTCTGGACTGGGGTCGACTCAAACTTGATTGCAAGTCAACTCATAGTGACTATGAGTCCACTTAAGCCCGGTCTCAAATTAGGAAATTGACTCGTTTTGATTAAGAGTTGATCCTAATACTCAGAGATGACTCAAAGGGATTTAAAAAGGATATTCAATGAAAATGCAATTAAATGAAGGGTATATCAAGATAAATCAAGAATTTGGAGAGGGTTTTTCTAACTAAAAGGATCACACATTCTAACTCTTCTCTTATCATGCTCAACCTATTTTCACTTAAGGGTTTGGTGAATATATTTGCTAATTATCAATCAGTACACATAAAATTAAGCAGTATATCATTATTTTGTATATGATCTCTTATGAAATAATATCTTATCTTAGCATGTTTGGTTCTTAAGTGATGAATTAGATTTAGTTAAGTTGATTGTACTTGTATTGTCATATCTTATTAGAATTTTATTAAGTTTGATGCTATAATCCTCAAGTTGTGCTTAATTCATAAGATTTGAGTACAACAACTTTCGATTGCAATATATTTAGCCTTAGTTATAGATAATGTTATCAAATTTTATTTCTTGTTAAACTAAAAGATTAAATTAACTCTAAAAAATGATCAAGCTCTACTTGTATATTTTTTATCAATTTTACATCCGGCAAAATTAGCATTTGAATAACTATTAAATCAAATGAAAATTTTCTAGGGTATGATAAGCCTAAATTTTGTGTTCCAATTAATTATCTAAGAATTCTTCTAATAGTAATTAGATGTAATTCCTTAGGGTTAGCTTGAAATCTAGCATATATATATATATGTGTGTGTGTGTGTGTGTGTGTCTATATATATATGTATATGTGTCTATATATATATATATATATATATATATATATATATATATATATATATATATATATATATATATATATATATATATATATATATATATCTATGTATGTATATGTATATATGTGTGTGTGTGTGTGTGTGTGTGTGTCTATATATACATACACACTAAATATTATATCCGACATATTAGCAGTAAAGTAAAGTAAAGATCCAATAATATCTTAAAAAAGCTTGAAGTCGATAATCTTACCATACTTATTCTTGCTAAGCTTGCATGAGGGACTCATTGGGGTGCCAAGTGCCTTGCATTCTTCATCCCAAACTTTTTTAATATTTTTTTAATATATTTACTTTAATTGATGAAGATTCCTTATTTGGTTTACTTGATTTGGAGTCCAAAAAAAAAAAAAATTGGGCTCTCCCATCATATTTATTTTGAACTCCCCCACATTAGCTTAGCAAAGTCTTAATAAAGGATTTTACTAGTAGTACCAAAAATAATATCATCTATGTAGATTTGTACAATTAGAAAATTATCATTTTTTCTTTTATGAATAAAATAGTATCTACATTTTCTATAGTGAAATCATTATCTAACAAGAACTTACTTAATCTTTCATAAAATATATAAGATGCTTGTTTCAAATCATATAATATTTTATTCAATTTATGAATATAATTTTAAAAATATAATTTTCAAATCTAGATAATTGTTTAACATACACATCTTTAGCTATGTAAGTATATAGAAAAGTATTTTTAACATCCATTTGCTATAATTTGAAATCTATAAAACATACAAAAACAAGCAATAATCTAATAGCTTCTAATCTAGCAACAAGAATAAAAGTTTCATCAAAATCAGTTCATTCATTTGGATTGTATCCTTTAGCTACAATTCTTTCCTTGTTCCTCATCATGTTACCATTTTTTTCTAATTTATTTCTATATACCAATTTAGTGCAATTACTTGGTGATTATTTGACCTACTTACTAAGATCCAAATCTTATTTCTTTCAAAGTGATTGGATTTTTCTTGTATAATATTTTATTCAATTAGAATTATTTTTAGCTTCTTCAATGGATTTAGGTTCAATTTATAAAATAAAAGCTAAGTAATTATAAACATCTCTTAAGGATGATCGAGTTCTTATATGTTGTGATGGATTATCAATAATGAAATCTTTTGGATGACTATACCTCTATTCTTTGGATAACTTATCACCATATCCTTTATTTGCATTGATTCTCATGGTTCGCTTCCTCATCTTCATTTTCTTTGATGTTTCTTTCTTCATTTTGTGTTGAAATATCTTTCAAAGTGAGATTCTTCATTCTTTTGCTTAGAATACCTGCATCATCGTTAACAACATCTTTCATTTTTTATGAAAGATTATTATTAGCCTCATCAAAAACTACATAGATTGATTCTTCAATAATCAATTTTTTTTTATTGATGACTCTATATGCCTTGCTAGATGAAGAGTATCCAAGAATATTTTCATCCAACTTAGCATTAAACTTTTCTACCTTATATTTTCTATTATTTAAAATACAACAATAACAATCAAAAATATAAAAATAACTAATATTAGGTTTTTATTTTTAAAGCTCATAAAGAGCTTTCTTTAAAATCGATCAAATTAAAGCATGATTCAAAATATATCATCCTATATTAATAGCCTCCACTCAAAAATACCTTGGGAGATTACTTTTAGATAATATGGTATGAGCCTTTTTTTTTCTAAATTTTATTTTTTTTTCTACCATCCCATTTTTGTTAAAGTGTCCTACAGATTGAAAAATTATGTTTAGTTCCTTTTTCATTATAAAAACTTTTAACATTTTGATTTTCAAATTTAGTTCCATGGTCAATACAAAAATAGTTAAATTCTTTTTGTTTAAAATTTTTTGATAAAAGTTTGAAAATACAAAAAATGCTTCATCTTTTTGTATCAAAAATAAAATTCAAATGAATCAAGAAAAGTCATGAGAAATCATAAGTCCATATCTTTTAACTCCTAGGTTTGTAGTCCTAGTAGATTCAAATAAATCCATATGAATCAATTCTAAAGATCTAGAAGATGAACAAAATTTTTTTGGTTTGAAAAAACTTTTAGTTTATTTTCCAATTTGGCAAGTATAACAAATACTATTCTTATCAAAATTCAATTTTAAAAAGCCTTTTACAAGATCCTTTTTAATGAGTTTTGAAATTAAATCTCGCTAGTATGTCCTAATCTATTATGCCATAACCAACTAGTCTCATTAACTTTAGCTTCCATTACAATTAGATATTATCCATTCTTCATAAAGAAATCATTAAGATCAGCCATATTAATGTTCCCATGTTTACATCCAATGAACACACATTAGGACTAGAAATAATACATATTGAAGATTCAAAATAAAAACTACTTTAAGACCTTTATCACAATGTTGACTAATACTAACTAAGTTGTATTTAAAACCTTCAACTAATAAAATAGTTTTTATATAAGTAGAGGAAATGATAATTATGTTGTCCATTCCAAATATGTGTTCTTTGGTATTATTATCAAAACTCATCACTCCTTCCTTAGCTTCAAGGGTGATGAATTATGACTTATCACCTATACCTTGACCAGTTGCTATCAAGATACCATATTCTTTTTATTCCTCAGGTCATAAAATATATTTACGAAAGATGGTCAAGTTATAATCACTACAAGAAAAATAGTTTTTACCAATGACTATTAGCGATGGCAAAATTGCCATCGCTAATAAATATTTTTACCTCAGTGATGGAATTTTTTGCCGTCACAAAAAAAAATATTAGCGACAGCAAATTTGGCTTTTAGTGGCGGCAAAATTGCCATCACTAATAAAAAGTAATTTTTTTATTTGGCTTAGGAGTATTTGTGATAGATTTATTTTTATTAGCGATGGTAAATTTTGTCGTTGCAAAAAAATATATTAGCAACGATAAATTTGACTTTTAGCAATGACTAATTCTGCCGCTAATAAAAAATATTTTTTTATTTGATTATTAGTGATAGATTTGTATTATTAGCAATGGCATCTTGCCGTCGCTAATAGATTTTCTCCTTCCCAACTATTTTCTTCCCCGAATGTGCCCTCATTTTCCCCCACCCCCCTTCTTCTCACCTTTCCCGAGCTCCCCCCTTCTTCCTATCGATCGCCTCCCCCTTCTCCCCCTCGCTGCTCTCCTTGTCGGATCGAAACCCCCGTGGCCTCCCCGTTCTCCCCCCACCCCTTCTCATGCCGAATCAAGCCCCCTGCTGCCTCCCCCTTCTCCCCCCACTACTCCTCCTGCCCCCTTGCCACCTCTCCATTCTCCCCCCACCCCTCTCCTTGCTAGATCGGGCCCCCTACCACCTCCCCCTTCTCCCCCATTGCTCCTTTTGTTGGATTGACCCCCCCATCGCCTCCCCGTTCTCCCCTGCCCATCCTCTTGCTGGATCGAGCCCCCCATGCGCCACCTCCCAATTCTCCCCTTGCCCCTCCCCTTGCTGAATCAGGTCCCTGCCACCTCGCCCTTCTCCCTCTGCCCCTCCCCTTGTCGAACTAGACCTGTGGTGGCCTCCCCCTTCTCTCCCCACACCTCCCCTTGTTGGATCAGGCTACTCACTATCTCCCCCTTCTCCTCTCTATTTGGTTCCGACTACGTAATAGAAATTAACTTTCAAAAAAATTAAAACAAGCAAATCAATAGCTTTATCAAATAAAACTATCGAGCTGAACCCAAAACCCAATCACTTTGTCGATCATGATCAAAGCAAATTCAAGCACGCAAAGAGATAGAAAATTATACTTTAATCAATATGAAAAAGTGGTACATTAGTGTTTTCTATAAGACCCCAAGGTAGAAGTCCTCTAACAGTGATCCGCATGAAAGTTGGCCAAATCCTTCCCAACCAGTGCGCTGCTGCAGCCTTGTCTTCTCAAGAATACTGTGAGCTTCGAACTTGCATCATGATCGCACTAAAATCCAGTTGCTTTCGATCTCACCATTAGAATGATACCAAGAAGATACTCTTCAGATATCATACAACTTAGGATTTAATTTTTGGCTCCAACATATGGAAAAATCAAATCCTAGGACACTCAAGCAATACTTGCTGAAAATCTCACCACCCTTGTAGCAACTTTTGTCACTCAAAATTCTCTTTTTTTTTTCTTCAAAATTTTTTTAAAATTTTTCTTATGTTTACCACATCCCTCCTCTTAGTCTCAAGTAAAAATCACTACAAGAAGCCATGTGGGGCATCCCTTATAAATGGGGGACCAGGGGACATCACATGGGATGAAGGGGTGCCAATCTTTGGCGCTCCAACTTTCCATGCACCAAATAAATTTATTGGATGAATCTTTTGGTGATCTAATTACTTGAAGCAGAAGGACTCTTATCTTCTACATGTCATAAAAAATTTAATAAATTTTGATACAAAACATAGGATTTCTGATCAGAAATTTAAGGTAACGTGTAAAAAATTAAGAGTCCTCATTAAGAAGGACTCTTCCTTTCACACGCCTAAAATAAAGGAGGTGGCATTTATTTTTGCTGTGGGTTCTTATGCGTGTAGAAGACTCCTTCTCCACTTGAAACTCTTTCAGGTTGGATGAGGATCCAATCCAAATTGATCCAATCCCATTAGGTCAAAGCCAATTGGTCTAGGTTAGCTCAAACACTTTGATCTAAACCAATTTGAGAACTTTGGTTAATACAATATGCTAGCATATCTAATTAACCCATAGAATTTATGTTAAACTCTAATTAGATTAGATAAAGATCAAATCTTAAAGTGTGTGACCCATTGGGTTTTAAATCTAGCCAGCAGTAAATCAAGACTTTTGACATAATCCTAGTCCGATGAGATTAGGTCACTCGAAGAGTCCCAATCAACTTAGACTCTTCAAAATTGACTCCAGAATTAAACTCTTTTAATTCTAACAAATTCACAAGTCAAGATTTACGTCTAGCAATATGTCATGACTATCCGAAAGATTTAAAATTTTGATAAAAAATTATCAAAATATCTTTCAATGGTAAGTTCCTGTGTAATTCAATCTTTCAGTCAAACAATATCCCAAATGAGCTGTGAACATGAAAATATATCAAACCCAATCATTTACCTTTATGTATCTCGATCTGAAAGTGATGATTTAGTTGATGATACATTAGAAATCCTTTTTTAATTATCATCCTGCTTTGGCCAAAGACTTCCAGAATCATCATCCTATAAGATCACATAGGATGTTTGCTTCCCTTATTAGGAGTGACTGATCTCTTATTGATCACTCACAACCTCCATGCACACTTCATCATATTCAGAACACCCCACACAAGGATCAAAAAGTCAAGCTAGGTAGTGAACCAAAATATGAAACCATGTAAACAAGATACCATGGTGACCTTAGGTCTAAGGATCACTTACAAAACTCCCACTAGAGAATCATCAATTGACATATAAATAAGACTCCATCTAATATTCTCTCGTAGGTCAATTCAGTGACTCATTCTCTAATGAACACCTATATCCTTGTATTAGTGTCACCACACAAGTGATTGTGAGATCAACCATCCTCATTTTTGAGTATACATAGGACATGCCAGTCTTATCGGTATCCTTGATCTCCGACTCAATGTACCAACGATTAAAAATATTTTAGATTAGGACTATCAAGGATTTAGGTCTCACTGATGTGATCTCATCACGGCCCTAGAACCATTATCCGGACCTATGAGATTCATTATAATCTTAAGAACAACAATATGTAGCATATAATGAATCAAAAATATTTATTTTATTAAAATAAATATCAATTACATGAGTTTGAAAGATAAATTATAAAATATATCTTATCGCATCCCATATGCGATTGGCTTGTAGGGTATAATTCTTTTAATCTTTCACTTGCGCTAAAGTCAATCGCCTTCATACTTGATGCCCATGCTATCAAGATGATGGTCAAACTGCTGTATTGACAAAGCCTTAGTGAATGGATCTGCTATATTGTTCTTGGTGTCAACTCGCTCCACGATCACATTACGTCTTTTGATATTCTTCCGAATGAGATGGAATCATCTTAGGATGTGCTTGGATTTATGATAAGACCTTGGTTCTTTGGCTTGAGCAACTGCCCCAGTATTGTCACAATAAAGAGGCATTGGTTGTTCAATCTCTAGAACCATATCCAACTCTGTGATGAATTTCTTCATCTAGACGGTCTCTTTAGCAGCCTCACTTGCAGCAATATACTCTATCTCAGTGATCGAGTTAGCAACAGTTTGCTGTTTGAAATTTTTTCAACTTACTGCACTACCATACAGAGTGAACACATGCCCAAATATCGATTTGCCATCATCCGATCAAATTAAAAACTAGAATTGGTATAACTTTTTAGTTTTAAATCAGATCCATCATATATCAGAAAAATATCTCTAGTCCTTCTTAAGTACTTGAGTATTTTTTTTCACAGATTTCCAATGATCCTCCTCAGGATCAGCCTAAAATTTACTTACAATGCCCAAGGCATAAGCAACATCAGGTCTGGTACAAACATAGCATACATTATTGATCCAACAGCCGAAGCATAAGGAATAGAACTCATTCTATTTTTCTCTTTAGGTGTCTTAGGAGACATCTTCTTAGAGAGTTGTATATCATGACCTATAGGCAAGTAACCTCTTTTACTTTCCTCCATATTGAACCTCTTCAACACAAGGTCAATATATCTAGACTGGGACAAGCCTAGCATCCTATTCGATCTATCTCTATACATCTTAATACCAAGTATATAGGATGCCTCACCCAAGTCTTTCATGAAAAACTTTTGTGATAGTCAAGTTTTGACCGATTGCAACATCAAGATATTATTTTCAATGAGCAGTATATCATCCACATACAAGATCAAAAAAATAATAGCACTTCCACTAATCTTCTTGTATACATAAGTTTCGTCCATATTTTTGATAAAGCCAAACGATTTGACTATTTCATCAAAATGGATGTTCCAGCTCCTCGATACTTGTTTCAATCCATATATGGATCTATTCAGCTTGCATACTTGATTTGCTCTCCACTTAAGACAAATCTCTTTGGCTGAGGCATATAGACTTCTTTCTCAAAGTTTTCATTGAGGAAGGCAGTCTTGACATCCATCTGCCAGATCTCATAGTTATGGTATGCTGCAATAGCAAGCATTATCCGAATAGACTTGAGCATGGCTACCGACGAAAAAGTTTCTTCATAATCAACAATTATTTTTGTCTGAAACATTTTGCCACAAGCCTAGCCTTATAGGTCTCTACTTGGCCATCTACTCTAATCTTCTTTTTGAAGATCCATTTGCAGCCTATTGGGGTCACACCCTCAGGCACATCAACCAAAGTCCATACTTGGTTGGTATACATGGAGTTCATTTCAAATTTCATGATATTTAGCCACTTGTCAGAGTCATTACTCATGACAGCTTTCGAATAGGTCATAGGATCATCATTCTCAATAATATGGGTTGTGTTGTCATTCTCAATGATAAACCCATACCTGAGTGGTACATTACACACTCTACTTGACCTTCGGAGAAAAGATGTGTGTAGTGGTTGTGCCTTAATAATGGGCACATCTAGTTAAGAACTATTTCATGAATCCTAGATGGGTTGTAGGTTTTTAACTTCCTCAAGTTCAACAGACCTCTCACTGCCTCCTTGGATAAACTCTTTCTCCAAGAAAATGGCATGCCTACCAACAAATACTTTTTGTTGAGCAGGATTATAGAAGTAGTATCCTATATTCTCCTTGGGATAACCTACAAATCTGTATTTTTCTGATCTAGCATCCAGCTTATGTCCATCAACATTTTTCACATAAGTCGGACAACCCCAAATCTTCAGATGCTTAAGATTGGGTCTTTTACCTTTCCATATTTTATATGGAATGCTAGAAATAGATTTTGAAGGTATTTTATTTAAAATATATGCTACAGTCTTGAGGGCGTATCTCCAAAAAGATAACGGAAGATCCGTGAAACACATCATGGACCGCACCATATCTAATAAGGTGCGGTTCCTCCTTTCCGTAATTTTATTTAATTGTAGAGTATAAGGAAGTGTCTATTGAGAGAGTATTTCATTTTGTTTCAAATAATCGAGGAACTCACTGGATAAATATTTTTCTCCTCGATCCGATTGAAGAGTTTTAATACTTTTATCAATTTATTTCTCGACCATTCTTTGATACTCTTTAAATTTATCAAAGACTTCAAATTTATATTTCATTAAATACATATATTCAAATCTTGATCTATTATCAGTAAATGGGATAAAGTAAGAGTATCCACTTTTGGCTTGAATCGATATTAGACCACATACACCAGTATGTACAAGGTCCAAAATGTCACTTGCCCTATCTCTATGTCCAGTAAGTGGAGTCTTAATCATTTTTTTCATGAGACAAGATTCACAAGTTTCATATAATTCATAATCATAAAGATTAAAAAAATTATCTTTATATAACTTGTTAATCCTTGACTCATTTATATAGCCAAGTCGACAGTGCCAGAGGTATATGACATTCACATCTTCTCTCTTTTTTTTCTTCATATTATCAATATGAAGCACATTATCATTAAGTGAAAGAAACATAAGACCATTATCAATAAAAGCACTTCCATAATATTCATTAGAAAAATATGTAGAACTATTGTTCTTTGCAATTATTTCAAAACCTTGTTCTAATAACAATGGTACAGAAATAATATTTCTAACAATATTTGAAATATAATAACAGGTTTTTAGTTCTAAAATTCTGTATGAAGGCAACTTCAAAATCTTGATTTCTATGACTTCGGTCTGAATAGACTCTCCACTAGCATCGAATAGCTCGAAATCACCTTTATTCAGATTCCTTATTTTCTATAGACCTTGTAACGATTTGCAAAGGTGTGAACCACAGACGGTATCCAATATCCAAGAATCTAAAAATGAAGTACTTAATGATAAATTAGTTTGTATCATATACAAACCTTAAGCAATGCTTGCTGATTTCATGGTTGCAAGGTACTCCTTGCAATTTTTTTTTCAGTGGCCTTCTTTGCCACAGTGATAACAAGTACCTTTGATGGAGATCTTCTTCGCCTTGGAGATGCCAGCCTTTAGGTTCAGCTTTTTCTTAGAACCCTTCTTTGTCTTCTTCTTGCTGATCTCATCAACATGAAGGATTTAAGCCTTTTCACCCTTGAAATGGCTCTCTGCTGTTTTTAATATATTCAGCAGTTTAGGCAGGCTAGAGTTCAATTTGTTCATAAGATAATTAATGACAAACTGAGAAAAAAAGTCAGGAAGAGACTGCAGGATCAAATCTTGGCTTAGTTCAATATCCATGGCAAAACCCAGTTGTCCCAGACGAATGATCAAATCAATCATCTTTAGGACATGCGTTTGCATGAAAGAACTTTCAGTCATACGGGCACGGAACAACTACTTCGATATCTCATATCGAGCAGCTTGATTTTATTCTCCATATAGCTCCTTAAGATTAAGAAAAATAGAGGAAACGTCCATGTCCTCATACTGCCTCTGGAGCTCGTTGCTTATGGAGGCAAGCATAATATATTTGACAGTCACACTATCATCTTTTCACATCTTATATGCGGTTCTATCCTCTTCGGAAGCATCTTTCCTAAGAGAATCTAGAGCAGGTGTATCCAGAATGTAGGAGACTTTCTCCTGAGTGAGAATAATTCTCAAATTTCTTAACCAATCGACATAGTTAGGTCCAGTCAACTTATTTGCATTTAGGATACTTCTAAGTGAAAGTGAGGATGCCATGTGTATAGTTAATCTACAACAACAAGAACATAATATAAGCGGATAACTCATGATGACATGCACAACTAGACTAGGACTTTTATCTAATTGTGTCTCTCACTATTTTATCAAACTTTATAGTCCTAAAGTATGAAAATCGAGAAACATTCTAATGTTTCTTAGTGGGGTTGAGATTCCTATTCCTCACAAACATCTTGTGGATAGCACAACAAGTATTCATGAGTTCAAGAGTAGGTAACTCTTTACCAATTGTACCTTTACAATTCTCAACATTATTCACTCTAGCCTCTAGATCACATATAGTCTTGTGGATAGCACAACAAACTATAATGTTTTAGTTAAGTTGACCCTTCAATCCCATATGGTCATATTTAAATAATGCTATCCTTGTGGATAGCACAACAAAGCAATACCATTCAAATATGCCATAAGCATCCATATGCACTTGATCAATATTATGTCAATTTCTATAGTAAGCCTTGTGGATAGCACAACAAGCTCACTAAGATCTTGACGTACTCTACGATCAAGTTTGAAGAAAGGCCCTTGTAATGTCTACACCACTAATCAATCTAAGTCCAAAAATCAACAAGATCAAATTGGCTAGGTACGTAGGTGGGAGGCTCCCCATAGCTTTTTTAGACATCAACAAAGTTGGCCAGACCAGCATACAGACCTAATTAGAAAATCACCTATCACACTTTTTTCGACACCAATTGATCTTAAAAATTCAACTTTTGATTAAAAAGTGAATACATTACAACTTAATATAATTTGATGAGAGACTTTAAATTGATCTCAGCACATCCTAACTACAACTACATAAAATGTACACTATAAATTATGCAACTTGACATGCTTCTACTATTCTAAATAGCAATCATATGACATGTTAAAATCATATAAGGGTGCAATGGATATCAAAATATATATCTAGCATATCGAAGAAAAAATAACAAACTCTAATCACATTAGGCATGCTATACACCCTTAACAATGCATCAATCTGAGCATCATACAACCATGATAATACAAATTTTAAAATTATCATAAATTAATAATTTAATAACTAAAATTAAATATCATGATATATATAAAGTCAAAAATAATTTTTGAGTTTAAAAGATTGATGCTATAAATCAATACAAAAATTTTTAGCAAGATATGCACAAGAATGATTCTATGCACAACTATTATACTTGTTTGATCGAATCAAATAAAGGTGGCTCTGATATTACTTTTGGATTCTGATTACATAGTGAAAAGTAATTTTTAAAAAATTTAAAACAAAAAAATCAATAGCTTTATCAAAAAAAATTATTGAGCCGAACCCAAAATCCTAAAATCACTTTGTTGATCACGATCAAAACAAATTCAAGCATGCAAAGAGATAGAAAATTATACTTTAACTAATATAAAAAAGTGGTATGTTGGTATTTTCTACAAGACCCCAAGGTAAAAGTCTTCCAACAGTGATCCACATGAATGTTGGCCAAAGTCCTTCTCAATAGGTGTGCTGCTGCAGCTCTGTCTTCTCAAGAATACTGCCGACTTCGAACTTGCATCACGATTGCACCAAAATTTAGTTGCTTTTGATCTAACCTCCAAAATGATGCCAAGAAGATACTCTTCAGATGTAATACAACCTAAAATTTAATTTTTGACTCCAACATATAGAAAAATTAAATTCTAGGACACTCAAGCAACACTAACTGAAATCTCACCACCCTTGTAGCAACTTTTACCACTCAAAATTCTCTCTTTTTTTTCTCAAAATATTTTTAAAATTTTTTTTATATTTAATACATCCCTCCTCTTATTGTTAGCGAAAAATCACTATAAGAAGCCATGTGGGGCATCTCCTATAAATAGGAGACCAGGGGACGTGACATGGGATGAAGGGGTGCTAACCTTTGGCGCTCCAACTTCCCACATGCCAAATAAATTCACTGAGTGAATTTTTTGATGATCTAGTTACTTAGAGTAGAAGGACTCTTAGTTTTCTACATGTTATAAAAAATTTAATAAATTTTGACATCAAAACATAGGATTTCTGGTCAGGAATTTAAGGTAATGCATAGAAAATTAAGAGTCCTCATTAAGAAGGACTCTTCCTTTCACACTCCTAAAATAAAGGGGGCGGTATTTAATTTTACCATGGATTCTTATGAGTGTAGAAGACTCCTCCACTTAAAATTCTTTCAAGTTGGATAAGGATCCAATCCAAATTGACCTGACCCCATTAGGTCAAAGCCAACTGGTCTAGGTTAGCTCAAACACTTTGATCTAAATCGATTTGGAAATTGGGTTAATATAATATACTAGCATATCTAATTAATCCATAAAATTTATATTAAACTTTAATTAGATTAGATCAAGGCCAAATCTCAAAGTATGTGATCCATTGGATTCCAAATCTAGCCAGCAGTGGATCAAGACTTTCGATGTTACCCTAATCCGATGAGATTAGGTCACCCAAAGAGTCAATCAACTTAGACTCTTTCAAATTGACTCCAAAATTAAACTCTTTTAATTTTGATAAATCTACAAGTCAAGATTGACGTCCAGCAACATGTCATAACTACCTAAAAAATTTAAAATTTTGATAAAAAATTATCAAAATATCCTTCAGTGGTAAGTTTCGATGTAATTCAATCCTTCAGTCAAACAACATCCCAGATAAGCTGTGGACATGAAAATATATCAAATCCAATCACTTATCTTTATGTATCTTGATCTGAAGGTGATGATTCAATTGATGATATATTAAAAAAATTTTCTAATTATCATCCTGCTTTGGTCAAAGACTTTCGAAATCATCATCCTATGAGATCACATAGGATGTTCGCTCTCCTTATTTGGAGTGACTGATCTCTTATTGATCACTCACAACCTTCATGCACACTTCACTATATTCAGAACACCCCACACAAGGATCAAAGAATCAAGCTAGGTAGTGAACTAAAATATGGATCTATGTACACAAGGTACCATGGTAACCTCAAGTCTAAAGATCATTTAAACAACTTCCACTAGAAAATCATCAGTTGACATGTAAATAAGACTCTATTTGATATTCTCTCATAGGTCAATTCAGTGAACTCTCTAATGAGCACCCATATCTTTGTATTAGTGTAACCACATAAGTGGTTATGAGATCAATCACCCTCATTTCTGAGCATACATAGGACATGCCAGTCTTATCGGTATCATTGATCTCCGACTCAATATACCAACGACTAGAAATATTTTAGATTAGGGCTATCAAGGACTTAGGTCTCACTGACGTAATTTCATCACGGTCCTAAAACTATTATCCAGACCTATGGGGTTCATTATAATCTTAAGAATAACAAGATGCAGCATATAATGAATCAAAAATATCTATTTTATTAAAATAAATATCAATTATATGAGTTTGAAAGATAAATTATAAAATACACCCTATCGTATCTCATATGTGATTGGTTTGTAGGGCATAATTCTTTTACTCTCATCCTTTTCCTTGCCAGATCGGATTTGCAGCCCCACCTCCCTCCTTTGAAGCACCCAACCATCGAAGCATCCAGTCATCAGAGCACCGCACCTTCAGACACGCACTGTCACACTATGAGTATCAGTGATGGTGCTATTGCTGTCGCTAAAATTTTTTTTATTTTAATATATTAATTAATTTTAATTATATATTTAATTAATTAATTAGGTATTGATTTATTTAATTTATTAAGATTTTTATTTAACTATAATATTTAATTAATATTATTAAATTAGTAAAAATATTAATAATATTATTATTTTTAATAATATTATTAAAATTAATATTATTCTTGAGAGGTGGAATCACTCCGAGAAGCTCTCCAATAAGAGTAGCCCTATTGCTTTCGATGGTAGGGGTTCGAGGTTGGGCCACCACTGACAGACTAGCTCTGATGCCAGATTGGCTGACATATTCTTGTACAAATGTAAGGATAAATTTATAATTTTAACTATAAATGAATAAAAGGGTTATTCTACTATCACATTGTGTACATTATGTCTGTGATACATCTTTTGAGTTAGTAGGAATATTAATTCATATTTTCAAGAGTTAAAAATTTAAGACATGAATTCACATAACTAACTCATAAACAGCTCCTGACCATAGGATCATCACGAGGATGGTGATCGATCCGGAAGGTTGGTGTACGATCGCTTCCTTAGGGTAGATGTATCTTGAGTCTACAGTGTGGAGACACCGGAGTGAGAGTACAGATATTCGTTGAGAATGAGAGTACTGAGCGTGACCACCTCAAGCAGTTATAAAGAAGCCTACCTTCTCATCGATGACTAGCTTGATGCTGCAGCTGTGTGTCTAGTTTTTTGACCTGAGGTACATCGACAGTTCATCTTGAGTGTGTTATAGTTTGACTACACCATAACTCGATCTCCTAGCCATTCGGAACCCTAAGATGCATGTTGGCTGTAGCATATTCATTGTAGGAACCAGATTGCACCAAGATGGGATCTATCAACCTCGGTAGATGAGAGAAGTAGTCCTATGATGATCGAAAGATTGAGTCCTTAAGCCCATGGCTATGGCAGAGTGAAATAATGGAAAAGAGTTTTCCATTAAGATTTTCATCAGACTTGAATCGATCGATTAATTCATATGACTGATGTTGGGTTTGACGAGTTCACCTTAATCCTAATTCAGTCGGGACTCATGATAAAAGACTCAATCACATAGGTAGCTGCACCGAGAGGTTCGTCTTTATTTCTGATGGGTTGCCATCATATACTGCTAGGTATCACTGGTGGATTTTGAGAGCAACTAGAATGATCTTGATGATTGATCATTCTAATTGTCTGAATCAGAAGAGTTCTGGTCCATCGAAAGGAGTTTCGATGATGTCGATGATGAGATCATGATATATCTCATTACCATACAGAAATGAACCTAATTGGGTCACACAAACAAGAGTTAAGATCTGGATGTCATCAATTGAGCTAGTCCAGTTCGATTGATTTGGATTAGATCCAATTAGGTTCAAGGAAATCGTGCTAGCACACGATTGAGCCTAACTTTCTCCTCGTGTAATCTTTTTCATCTCGACTGAGCCAAATGTGATTTGACTCATCCAGAGAACCTTGAGAAGGTTTCTCTCAGTCTGACTGGAGCCAGTCCAGTTTAGAAAGGACTTATCTTAATTCATGAGATGAATTTAAGACAACACCTGCTAATTCCTGTCACCTGCCATTTTTGTTTTAGGACATTGGTCAAATGTTGACCCATGGACCTTGGACTGAAGGCCACTTGGCAAGAGGTCATTGAAGAGGTTTTATGGAGTATCCACTTGCTAATTTTACCCTCAAAGTGGGCGCCATAATCAGATATGGCATGCGCCCCAAGTGGATAAGGATAGAGTCCCATGAGATGAGGACTCTGATCCCTTGATCAACTTGGACTGTGGGGTGCCAATCTCACTATGCTTATCTAGTGTTGGCACCAATAGTAGGAGAGATTGTGAAGATTCTTATCTGATATGATCAGATGACATCACTCCATCAATCAAAATTTTTTTAAAATTAATTAAAATTTTTTGATTGGTCGAATGATGTGGTACTGCATGGCGCAGCAGGGTCAATTTAAACCCTGTCTGTGCCTAGGGTTTAGAGACTCTGTGCAATAACCAACAAAAACCTAAATTCTCTCTACTTCTCTATGCCCCCTCTGCTCCTTTCCTTTCCTTCTTCACGTCCAAGAGGTTGGGCATCCATCTGGTGCTTGTCCAAGGCGTGGTGGCTCTTTGATTAGAAGGCTGCAGAGATTTGTTGAGAAGCTGCTGCTCCAGCTTCAGAAGATCTTTTGAAGATCTTCCAGATCAGATCCAGATCTAATTTTTGGAGCAAAGATTCATGAGGAGAAGATGATCCAGATCCTACTCGAGTGGATACTGGTAGACGTCAGGCAACTGCGTGGCTATTTTAGAACCTCGGGCATTGCTGCGATCATCTACAGGGTAATCTTGTTACCCAAGAGGTATTTCTCTATTCCTCATGATTTTAGATTTAATTTTAGATTTAATATCAGATAATAGAAATTAGATCTAATAGATCTTAGATCTGAAATATTATAGGATAATTTTTTTTGAAATATTCCATCCCAGATCTCATCAGATCTGGAAGATCCTACAAGGAAAAAATTGATTTTTTCTTCAACTGGTATCAGAGTCAGGTTGATGGTTCTATTTCAGATCTACTTTAGTTCTAATTTTTATTTTTATTTATTTAATATTGATAGATTTTAGATGTCACATCAGATGTGATAGGATCTAAAATCAAAAAAATTTAAAATTAAATCTAAGTAGATCTAACATATATGAGATGCATGACTAGACTAGGAGTAGTTTAATCTATGAATAGTCTTATAGTTTTATATTTTAATGTGATTAAAATATAAATTAGATCTAATTTATTCTCTATTTTTTTTATGTTATAAATATTATATTCAGATCAAAAAATAAAAAATAAAATTTAATTAATTCATAAGATTGATCTGTTGCATGCCTAGACTAGTTGTAGAATTGTTCTAGTAACTGTCTAGAATAGATTTTATATTGAATAGTTCAATTTAAATTATATTTTTTAGATATTATATGTGATGTATCAGATCTGAAAGCATGCTAATTAGATCAGATTTTAATACATGAGATGTATGCAAAGCATGTATGAGTTAGATCTGAAATTATATATGTGATATGTAACTTAGATCTAACTAGTTTTGTAGTTAAATTAATATTTTTGATTAGATGTTCCTCATGGCCATCCGGTCATAAGAACAAAGTAGGGTTTAAGACCTTCTCCTCCCATTCAATGGGGTATTCTTATGGCGTGTAGGGGTGCTGCGCGTTCATCCTTAATCAGAAATCAAAATTTACTTTTCTACAAAATCCTAGATCCTGAAACCCTAGGATTTATTTTACATATTTTGTTTATGAATCCAAGACTTAATTAATGAATTAAGCCTGTGAAATCAAATTAGGTCTAAAATTGAGAATTTCAGATCTAAGTTATTTTCATAAAATTGGGTTCGAGCTTGGGTAGCTCAATTAGGTCTAGTGGTTGATCAAACTGAATCAAAAGTTGGTTAGGTGGGATCATAAAAGCTAATAATTGACCAGCCTAATAGGATTAAATCTAGGTCAAGGTCGAATCACATTTAGATGTGACTCGATCAAGTTAAGACCTAATTTGGCTCAGTGGTTAGAGCCTGGATTGTAGACTAACCCAATTGGTTCTGGTTCGATAATTTGGTGTCTAAGGTAAGTTGGGTAGATGCGACCGACTAGTTTTTAATTGGGAGCTACTCGACCCGAATACGTTCTTGTCAAGTTAATGGCATATCCCTCCCATCGGTCTCACTTACCTGGCCATATTTGTCGATCCAGTTTTGATTTGAGATGGCTAACAATTCGAGCTAACCCATGTCACTAGGTTAGTCATAATTGTTATGACTATATCAAGTCAAGTTTAATGAGACCTAAATCAAATCTCTCTAAAAAAATATTAAGTCTAAGGTCTTCCACCATTGTGGATGTGCGGGCCCTTTCCAGGGTTGATTGTTTTCGACTGGTTATAGTGGCTCAATTGCACCGAAAAGATGCAATCATGTCTATTAGGCATTGGATGCTACAGATTAGAGGATGGGTTGTGCTCAATATTCTGAATACGGTGAGAGACCCAATCAGGAATCTAATTCGTGCAAATAGCGGGTCTGACTTAACTAAGGATTGGAGTAATATTCCGGACACGGTGAGCTTCATGAATTAGAGACCAAGTTTTGGGTGCATCATGATTAGAGAATCATTGGACAAGAGTTGTCCACTCATCGGTTGACCCATCACCAATAACTGTTAGGTGAGGTGGTGAGCCAGTCGGTGAGACCGCACCACCCACTAGAAATCACTAATCACGAAGATTTTCACATCTCTACCTAGGGAGTGTAGGGATCTGAGAAAATAGTGAGAGCCTAATTTGTTTAAAAATGAAACCCCTAAGCAAATTGGTTAAGTCTAATTATAAAATCTAACTAGAAACTTTTGACTCTCTATAGGAAACATGTCTGCGTCCAACCTCCTGACCAAAATACTAGACACCCATAGATTGACTGGATCTAATTTTAAGGACTGATTGAGAAACTACAGAATTATTCTGGGTTTCGAGAAATTGACTCATGTCTTGGATCAGGATCCACCTGCCATACCAGCACGTCCGACTGCTGAATAGAGAGCGCCTCTAGAAAAGTGGACGGATGACGATAACAAAGCCAAGTACTACATGTTGGGTACCATGTCTGATGACTTGCAGTGCCAGCATGAGAACATTATGACTACCCGTCAATTGTTGGCTCACCAACAAGAGTTGTTTGGTGAACAAAGTCGTGTAGCCAAGTATCAAGTCTGCCAAAGACTTTTTAAGGCTAAAATACGTGATGGGCAGTCAGTCCAAAATAGTTTGACAATGATCAAGGACCTTGAGGAGCTTGAGAAGCTCGATGTTATCTTAGACAGGGATTTTCAGATTGATGTGATCCTTCAATCTTTGTCTCATGCATATGGTCAGTCCATCATGAACTTTCATATGTATAAGATGCAGTGTACCTTGGCTGAGTTAATGAATATGTTGGTTATGGCTGAGCTTTCTTTGAAGGGTTCAAAAGGCTCAGTCCTTACTGTGGAGCGGACTTCTTCCAAGAGAAAGTCTTTTGGAAAGAAGAAGAAGTCTACGAAGAAGCAGAAGGTGGATGGAAAGAAGATGAAGACGGAACCGAAGAAGAAGGCTGCTGAAAAGAAAAAATATTTTCACTGCAATTCAGACGGCCATTGGAAGCAGAACTGTCCTCAGTACCTGGCCACCCTGAAGAATAAGAAGGATGATCCTTCTGGAGGTATGCTCGTTATAGAATCTAATCTTATAGTTTTTTCTACATCCAGTTGGGTACTTGACTCTGGTTCTAGTGCTTATTTGTGTACTTCTCGCAGGATCTTGAGAAGAGCAAGAGGCTGAGGGATGGGGATATGATCCTACGCATCAGAAACGGAGCAAGAGTTGCTGCTGTAGCCGTGAGAACCTACCCTCTGTGATTACCGTTAGGATTAGATTTAGTTCTTAGATATTGTTATTATGTGCCTGCAGCAAGCAGAAATTTGATTTCTGTTTCATATTTAGCACAAGAAGGCTATGTGATTAGCTTTTATAAGAACCATTGTAACATATTTTATGAAAATAATAAAGTTACAAATAGTTTTCTTATTAATGGTCTCTATTAGCTACATATTGATGTATCTGTATTTCATATCGAGCAAAATATGAATGCCATGGGAATTAAAAGGCCCAAAGATAGTCTAAATGATAGGTATCTGTGGCACCTAATGCTAGGTCATATAGCGGAAGACAGGGTTAACAAATTAAAGAAATCTGGACTATTGAGTCCATTGACTTTTGAGTCATATCCAGTTTGTGAATCATGCCTTCAAGACAAAATGACCAAGCTTTCTTTTATAGGACATGGGGAAAGGGCCACAGACCTACTTGCCCTAGCATATACAGATGTATGCAGCCCATTTGATGTGCCAGCTAGAGGCAACTATATCTACTTTATTACCTTCATCGATGATATGTCTAGGTATGGATATGTGTTTCTAATAAAACACAAGTTTGAAGCCTTTGAAAAGTTCAAAAAATTCAGACATGAGGTAGAAAAATAAACAGAAAAACCCATTAAGGTTCTTCGATCAGATCGAGGAGGCGAATACCTTAGTCAAAAATTTCTAGACTATCTTAAGGACAATGGCATAGTCTCTCAATGGACTCCACCTGGAACGTCACAACTCAACGGAGTTTCATAATGGAGGAATCGGACCCTATTAGATATAGTCTGTTCCATGATGAGCTTCACGGACCTCCCTGAGTTTCTTTGGAGACATTGTCTCATGACAGTAATATATGTATTGAATAGGGTTCCCTCTAAAACCGTTCCTACCAC